>NC_034187.2:65170312-65355487 GCF_002021735.2 Oncorhynchus kisutch | reverse complement strand
CTCTCTCTCTCACTTCTCTCTTCCCCCCCACTCTCTCTACTCCTCTCTCACTTCTCTCTTCCCCCCACCTCTCTCTCACTAACTATTTCTCTCCTTCCCCCACCTCTCTCTCACCCTCTCCTTCCCCCACGTCTCTCTCTCTCTCTCTCTCATCTCTCTCTCTCTCTCTCTCTCTCTCTCTCTCTTACTCCTTCTCACACCTCTCTCTTCCCCCACTCCCCCACCTCTCTCTCACTAACTATTATATCTCTTCCCCCACCTCTCCCTTCCCCCACATCTCTCTCTCTCTCTTTCTCTCTCTCTCGCTCTCTCGCTCGCTCTCTCGCTCGCTCGCTCTCTCTCTCTCTCTCTCTCTCTCTCTCTCTCTCTCTCTCTCTCTCTCTCTCTCTCTCTCACTTCTCTTTCGCCACCCCCTCTCTCTCTCACTAACTATTTCTCTCACCTCTCTCTTCCCCCATCTCCCTCTCTCACTAACACTTTCTCTCTTCCCCCACCTCTCTCTCTCTCTCTCTCTCTCTCTCACTAACTATTTCTCTCACCTCTCTCTTCCCCCACCTCCCTCTCTCACTAACACTTTCTCTCTTCCCCCACCTCTCTCTCTCTCTCTCTCTCTCTCTCTCTCTCTCTCTCTCTCTCTCACCTCTCTCTTTCGCCACCCCCTCTCTCTCACTAACTATTTCTCTCACCTCTCTCTTCCCCCACCCTCCTCTCTCACCTCTCTCTTCCCCCACCTCTCTCTCTCTCTCTCTCATCTCTCTCTCTCACTCTCTCTCACTCTTTTTCACCTCTCTCTTCCCCCACCCCTCTCCCACCTCTCTTCCCCCACCCCCCACCTCCCATCTCTCTCTCTCTCTCTCTCTCTCTCTCTCTCTCTCTCTCTCTCTCTCTCTCGCTCTCTCTCTCTCTCTCGCTCTCTCTCTCACTAACTAACTCTCTCTCTCTTCCCCCACCTCTCTCTTTCTCTCACTAACTCTCTATCTCACTAACTCTCTCTCACTAACTCTTTCACCTCTCTCTTCCCCCACCTCTCTCTCTCTCTCTCTCTCGCTCACTAACTCTCTCTCTTCCCCCACCTCTCTCTCTCTCTTCCCCCATCTCTCTCTCTCTCTCTCTCTCTCTCTCTCTCTCTCTCTCTCTCTCTCTCTCTCTCTCTCTCTCTCTCACTAACTCTTTCTTCCCCCACCTCCTTCTCTCTCTCTCAGTAACTCTTTCTCTCATCTCTATATCTGAATATATAATAATAATAATTTTTTGGGGGGGAGGGGTATGATATGCCTCTAATGTTCTCACTCATCATTATTCACACATATTTCAGGATAATCCATATCCATAATCCATAATATCCACATGAGTGTAGAATTGTTTAGAAACGTTCTATTCTTATTTACAATAAAGTGACTCCAAAATGACACCATATGATTTACCATTCATTTCTATTTGGCCCAAAATAATCTGAAACACAATCAAAAACAAACAGCAAGTGCATCCAACAAGTTTGTAGAGTTGCAAGCTTAATATAATCATTGCATGCTAGGAATATGGGTCCAAATACAAATATTTTCACTACATTAATACACGTGAATTTGTTGAAAAAGTGATGCAATTTCTAAACGGTTCACCCAATATGGATGAAAATAACCTCAAATGAAAGATAACAGGCTGCACTTTACCCTCAGCCAAAACAACAACACAATTGTCACTGTCCCAATACTTTTGGAGGTCACTGTAGGTGAAAGAAGCATTCATTCTTAAGTCAATTCATTCAACAGGCTTCCACAATGGAGTGGTGATTCCACTGTGGATAACTGTGCTCTCTCTCTCCCTCTCTTTCTTTCTTTCTTTCTCTTTCCCTTTCTCTCTCTCTCCGTTTTCCTCTCGTTCTCTCATTCTCTCTCTCTAGAGAGGTGGGAGGAGATTTTAATAAAGGCCTTAAAAATGACATTGATTTGTTGGTGCCTTGGCATTGATACCAGGAAGTAAAAGTCCCGAGAGATGCTCTCTCTGCAGAGATACACGGCGTCAGCCATCATACAACATCCACTTAAAGGATTGTGGGGGACTTTACTAAGAAGTAGAAATCAATACACTGTCCCAGACAATACTTGTGAGTTATTTATGATAAAACAACCTGTTGATTGTTGTTTTTTCAAACCGGAAAGAAATTATGCATGAATAGCTACTCACTTAATTCCATCACATCAGTCACCTAGTTTCATACCATATTACCCTCTACTACACAAAACCCATCTTTTCATATTTATAGTAGGGCTTAAAATGCATGATGTGTGTAAAGTTCAATGAACAACCACATTCCCCCCCCCCACTGAAAATAACTCAAAAGCCAGGGCTCCCTTATTAAAAGAGATTCCCATCTTAAGGGTCTATTGACTTTGCACCCGTGCTTTGCACCCAATCTAAGTAACATCGTTTAAAAAATCCCCATCAAAATCCATCAGTTTAAGCTAGAGATATGTCTCAATCCGCCAATGTTGGCCTTCCGCATCTGCGGTGGAAGGTGGCCGAGCTACTGCTGTGTTTGTCAGACCAGGAGACATCCCAAACATTGGTCTTCTCACAAAAACATCTGTAGCTTCCGAACGGTTTGGCCTATTAACAGGATTGTGTTCTCCGTTTTGCTCTCCAAACCCCGCAGGACTCGCCTGAAGTCAGAAACACTGATGTCCCAACTTCTGTCTGTAGTGTCCAAACCATTTGGGCTACAAACTAATATGACCCCACTGTGGAAAGGGGAGACTCACGAACATGATGGTGTTTTCTGTTTTCACAAGTGGCACGGGACACGTCTGAAGGCAGCCCATACTAATGCATGGAAGTAGTTTTGTGTTTTCACAAGTGGCACGGGACACGTCTGAAGGCAGCCCATACTAATGCATGGAAGTAGTTTTGTGTTTTCACAAGTGGCACGGGACACGTCTGAAGGTTGCCCATACTAATGCATGGAAGTAGTTTTGTGTTTTCACAAGTGGCACGGGACACGTCTGAAGGCAGCCCATACTAATGCATGGAAGTAGTTTTGTGTTTTCGCAAGTGGCACGGGACACGTCTGAAGGCAGCCCATACTAATGCATGGAAGTAGTTTTGTGTTTTCACAAGTGGCACGGGACACGTCTGAAGGTTGCCCATACTAATGCATGGAAGTAGTTTTGTGTTTTCACAAGTGGCACGGGACACGTCTGAAGGCAGCCCATACTAATGCATGGAAGTAGTTTTGTGGCAAGAAAAATAAGGGCTTAAATATGTGTCAAAACCTTATTCCTTATGGTACATTTCTTCATGTCTTTTCTCCATGCCCAGAAACCATCTGTAAAAAAAACATCATGTAAAGGTTTGGTATTTATTCCGACTCTCAAAAGGCCGTTCTCAGCACAGACTGTCAGAGCCCTGAGGAATAGGGATGTATTTTATTCCAGACATATCTGTTCAGGAAGGGAGAAAAAACTCACATATTTCAGTGAGCTAACATTAATTTCTCAGCCCAGCCTTTCTTCCAGTCCACAGTGTCTTTGCACACTGTAACAGAGGTGGTTCAGTGAATCACACTCATTATGAGTAACCTTTCTTTGAGACCCAATGACTTGTGTTAGCTCCCCTGGGCTAGGCTGCCTATGGTTTTAGTTTAGCGGGATAACATAGTTATGTGGCTAGTAGGAGAGCCGGGCTTGAACCGAGGCGGTCACAGCGGCCCTTTCAAGAGTGTGCAAAGCTGTCATCAAGGCAAAGGGGGGCTACTTTGAAGAATCTCAAATATAAAATATATTTTGATTTATTTAACACTTTTGGTTACTACATGATTCCATATGTGTTATTTCATAGTTTTGATGTCTTCACTAGTTTTCTACAATGTAGAAAATAGTCAAAATAAAGAAAAACCCTTGAATGAGTAGGTGTGTCCAAACTTTTGACGGGTACTGTAAGTATTCAGACACTTTGCTGTGAGACTCGAAATTGAGCTCAGGTGCATCCTGTTTCCATTGATCGTCCTTGAGATGTTTCGCCAACTTGATTAGAGTCCACCTGTGGTAAATTCAATTGATTGGACATGATTTGGAAAGGCACACACCTGTCTATATAAGGTCTCATAGTTGAAAGTACATGTCCGAGCAAAAACCAAGCCATGAGGTCGAAGGAATTGTCCATTGAGCTCTGATACCGAATTGTGTCGAGGCACAGTGCCACGCTTGTAGCGTCATACCCAAGAAGACTCAAGGCTGTAATCGCTGCCAAAGGTGCTTCAACAAAGTACAGAGTAAAGAACACTTACAATTGAAGTCGGAAGTTTACATACACCTTAGCCAAACACATTTAAACTCAGTTTTTTTTTAATTCCTGACTTTTAATCCTAGAAAAATTCCCTGTGTTAGGTCAGTTAGGACCACCACTTTATTTTAAGAATGTGAAATGTCAGAATAATGGCAGAGATAATGATTTTTTTTCAGCTTTTATTTCTTTCGTCACATTCCCAGTGGGTCAGAAGTTCACATACACTCAATTAGTATTTGGTAGCATTGCCTTTAAATTGTTTAACTTGGGTCAAACGTTTCAGGTAGCCTTCCAAAAGCTTCCCACAATAAGTTGGGTGAATTTTGGCCCATTCCCCCTGACAGAGCTGGTGTAACTGAGTCAGGTTTGTAGGCCACCTTGCTCGCACACGCTTTTTCAGTTCTGCCCACTAATGTTCTATAGGATTGAGGTCAGAGCTTTGTGATGGCCACTCCAACACCTTGACTTTGTTGTCCTTAAGCCATTTTGCCACAACTTTGGAAGTATGCTTGGGATCATTGTCCATTTGGAAGACCCATTTGCGACCAAACATTAACTTCCTGACTGATGCCCTGAGATGTTGCTTCAATATATCCACATAATTTTCCTGCCTCATGAAGCCATCTATTTTGTGAAGTGCACCAGTCTTTCCTGCAGCAAAGCACCCCCACAACATGATGCTGCCACCCCTGTGTTTCACGGTTGGGATGGTGTTCTTCGGCTTGCAAGCCTCCACCTTTTCCTCCAAACATAACGATGGTCATTATGGCCAAACAGTTGTATATTTGTTTCATCAGACCAGAGGACATTTCTCCACAAAGTACGATCTTTGTCCCCATGTGCAGTTGCAAACCGTAGCATGGATTTCTTTATGGCGGTTTTGGAGCAGTGGCTTCTTCCTTGCTGAGTGGCCTTTCAGGTTATGTCGATATAGGACTTGTTTTACTGTGGATATAAATACTTTTGTACCAGTTTCCTCCAGCATCTTCACAAGGTCCTTTGCTGTTGTTCTGGGATTGATTTGCACTTTTCGCACCAAAGTACGTTTATCTCTAGGAGACAGAACGTCTCCTTTCTGAGCGGTATGACGGCTACGTGTTTATACTTGTGTACTATTGTTTGTACAGATGAACGTGGTACCTTCAGGTATTTGGAGGTACCACGTACCTGATTTCTTTTGATTTTCCCATGATGTCAAGCAAAGACACACTGAGTTTGAAGGTAGGTCTTGAAATACAGCCACAGGTACACCTCCAATTGACTCAAATGATGTCAGTTAGCCTATCAGAAGCTTCTAAAGCCATGACATAATTTTATGACATTTTCCAAGCTGTTTAAAGGCACATTCAGCTTAGTGTATGTAAACTTCTGACCCACTGGAATTGTGATACAGTGAATTATAAGTGAAATAATCTGTCTGTAAACAATTGTTGGAGAAAGCACAAAGTAGATGTCCTAACCGACTTGCCAAAACTATAGTTTGTTAACAAGAAATTTGTGGAGTGGTTGAAAAACAAGTTTTAATGACTCCAACCTAAGTGTGTGTAAACTTCAGACTTCGTAAATGAGATATAAAACCTGTTTTT
The DNA here is from genome assembly GCF_002021735.2 of Oncorhynchus kisutch. Classification (NCBI taxonomy): domain Eukaryota; kingdom Metazoa; phylum Chordata; class Actinopteri; order Salmoniformes; family Salmonidae; genus Oncorhynchus; species Oncorhynchus kisutch. The sequence continues at coordinate 65,349,620 of NC_034187.2, read as the reverse complement.
GCTTTGTCATTATGGGGTATTGTGTGTCGATTGATGAGGGGGGAAAACGATTTAATCAATTTTACAATGAGGCTGTAGCGTAACAAAATGTGGAAAAAGTCAAGGGGTCTGAATACTTTCCGAATGCACTGTACGTGTACAATTCAGCACCACGGACAGCTCCGCATTCAGTGCTGAGAATTTACACCACAGATTCAGCACCACGGTCAGAGTTAATTAGTAGCAAAAGCAGATATCTTTTTACTCTGCATAAGCGGCACACACACTCTGACCAGCTGATCAAAGGAACAATGCTGCATTGAGGTCACCATGTTTGTGCCAAAGATTGAGCCTCGGAGAAGGGAGCCTGGGCCATACAGAGACAGGAAGGATGGCTCACTCAGAATGAGTACACACACACACACACACACACACTGACCCCGTCACAGAGGATGAGAGGCTGGCCACAGAGAGAGGAGACAGGAGACAGAATGTATCTTCCTGCTGCTAATCAGGAGGCTGATGTGAATAGGCAGGGGAGAGAATGGAGTCAGCATTGTGAGTGACACCTCATTGAGGAGGCAAGACGTTCCATCTATCCTCATGTTTCTGCACGCTTGCTTCGGCGACACACAGTTGATGATGCCAGCATCATGATGCACAGACAGAGACAACTCAATCAATAGGGAGCTTCAACAAAACAGAGACTGTATATCTCATAGTCTGTGTTAGGGTTTGAGTGACTTCATGTTATTTTTAGGTGACAGGAAGAATATGGTTATGGGTAGCAATGTAACAATCATGGTGCAGCTTTATGTAATGATTGTGGTGACTCTTCAACACATGTACTGTACAGACTCAGTCAATGTTTATTCAATCAGGAACTGCTGTCAAGGTGTGAATGGATGTCAAATACAATTTGAACATTCTTTTAGAAAATGTCATAGAGTAGGTGTCTGGGTAAGTTGTCACATGTGCAGACTTGGTCAAGGCCTTTTTTCATGTCCCGATTGGACGTAATTCCAGGAAATGGTCACATGGTGTGTACATGCTGTAACAAACAGGGATTCCACAGATGAAGAATCCACAAGGAGAATGACACCATAGTGCATATAAATTACAAACAAGCAGAAGAGTCCATGTTCAATGGCAGAATAGGGTCTGTAAAAAGACCTGGATTTCTAACTAAGTATCCTGCATTATCAAACAGAAACCCCTTCCTCCTCTGGGACAGAAGATAATCCGTGTATAATCTATTTCACTCTTCTAGTTGGGAAATGTAAGTCTATTACCTTGTATCAGATCAGAAAATAATGATCTATTTGAACCACTGGGTGTTGAAGGGCAGAGTCTCTTACAGCATATGAATATTCATAGGCGTTAACTCTTTTAATGTCATCGGAGATGTAAGCCATGGAGCAGCTGTCATTTGGGTCATCTTTTCCTATTGGATGCACCAAATATCCTTTACTTCCTGTATGCTGATCCACTCATCATGGCACGTTGAGTTGAGTGGGGTGCCCATTCTAGTAATTATATTCCTATGATAATTACATAATCATCAACACAATCTGCAGAAATGTCAACCAGAACAGAAATGAACTTCCCTGTCCACATAAAGTGGATACATGATATGCATTACAGTGTATCTCCAACTACAACTTACCTTGGCGTTGTCATTGATAGGAAAGGTTGTTACACTGCTTATCTGGCATAATGTACTCCACAACAGAGTTGACATTGACATTGTGTACCAATTTACAGATTACAGATATGTATCAATTAATTTTCTGTAACCAAGGTTGTGTAGGAGGTAAGAGAAGGGTTTAGGTTTATTTGTCACGTACGCCGAACAGGTGTAGACCTTACAGTGAAATGCTTACTTACAGGCTCTAACCAATAGTGCAATTTTAGGGTAAAAAATAGGTATTAGGTATACAATAGATGAGTAAAGAAAAAAAAACAGTAAAACGACAGTGAAAATAACAGTAGTGAGGTCATATACAGGTGGTACCGGTACAGAGTCAATGTACTTGAAGAATTGAATAAAGAATTTGTTGTATCCTTACTGTTGGTCCTTCAGCACCACCCTTTACAATACGACCAAGAGAGGTTAAACAAACATCACAAACAATGACACAGCTATGAATAGGCTCTCTCTGGTATTTGTTAACAAACCCACTCATGCGAGGTGACAAATGACAAGCCAATATTTTATTTCGTGTTATTATAAGAAATGCAGCCGTGATTCAGATACATACAGTCCTTGAACATGGACATAAAACTTAACATAGCTCGAAGGACAAACTGGGAAGAGTAATACAATTAAAGACATAGGAAATTAATTATGACCCTGCAAAATTGTAAGATACATAAACTCAGCAAAAAATGTAACTTCCCCTTTTCAAGACCCTGTCTTTCAAAGATAACTTCACAGATCTTCATTGTAAAGGGTTTAAACACTGTTTCCCATGCTTGTTCAATGAACCATAAACAATTAATGAACATGCACCTGTGGAAAGGTCACAACTAAGGTCACAGTTATGCAATTAAGGTCACAGTTATGAAAACGTAGGACACTAAAGAGGCCTTTCTACTGACTCTGAAAAACACCAAAAGAAAGATTGCAATGTCCGTACTGTGAGACGCCTAAGACAGCGCTACAGGGAGACAGGACGGACAGCTGATTGTCCTCGCAGTGGCAGAGCACGTGTAACAACACCTGCACAGGATCGGTACATCTGAACATCACACCTGCGGGACAGGTACAGGATGGCAACAACAACTGCCCGAGTTACACCAGGAACGCACAATCCCTCCATCAGTGCTCAGACTGTCCTCAACAGGCTGAGAGAGGCTGGACCAATGGCTTGTAGGCCTGTTGTAAGGCAGGTCTTCACCAGACATCACCGGCAACAACATCGCCTATAGGCACAAACCCACCGTCGCTGGACCAGACAGGACTGGCAAAAAGTGTTCTTCACTGACGAGTCTCGGTTTTGTCTCACCAGGGGTGCTGGTCGGATTCGCGTTTATTGTCGAAGGAATGAGCGTTACACGAGGCCTGTACTCTGGAGCGGGATCGATTTGGAAGTGGAGGGTCCATCATGGTCTGGGGTGGTGTGTCACAGCATCATCGGACTGAGCTTGTTGTCATTGCAGGCAATCTCAATGCTGTACATTACAGGGAAGACATCCTCCTCCCTCATGTGGTACCCAGGTATTCTAGTGGTTAGAGCATTGGGCCAGTAACCGAAAGGTTGTAAGATAGTTCTGCTCCTGAACAAGGCAGATAACTCACTGTTCCTAGGCCGTCATTGAAAATAAGAATTTGTTCTTAACTGACTTGCCTAGTTAAATAAAGGTAAAAATAATAATAATATTTTTTTTAAAGAAGGCTCATCCTGACATGACCCTCCAGCATGACAATGCCACCAGCCATACTGCTTGTCCTGTGCATGATTTCCTGCAAGACAGGAATGTCAGTGTTCTGCCATGTCCAGGGAAGAGCCCGAATCTCAATCCCATTGAGCACGTCTGGGACTTGTTGAATCGGAGTGTGAGGCCTTGGGCCTTTCCCCCAGACATGTCCGGGAACTTGCAGGTGTTTTGATGGAAGAGTGGGGTAACATCTAACAGCAAGAACTGGCAAATCTGGTGCAGTCCATGAGGAGGAGATGCACTGCAGTACTTAATGCAGCTGGTGTCCACACCAGATACTGACTGTTACTTTTGATTTTGACCCCCCCCCCCTTTGTTCAGGGACACATTATTCCATTTCTGTTAGTCACATGTCTGTAGAACTTGTTCAGTTTATGTCTCAGTTGTTGAATCTTGTTATGTTCATACAAATATTTACACGTTAAGTTTTCTGAAAGTGAACGCAGTTGACAGTGAGAGGACGTTTCTTTTTTTGCTGAGTTTGTCTACACATCCAGAAATGCACACGAGAAACATGATCCACTCTGACCTCGGAGCCAGGTCAGATGAGAGGCGTTGAGGTGGAGGAATGAATGAACGAATACAAGAGGAGGAGAAATGGGAGGATGGTGAAATAAAGGAGAAAGGGAAGAAAAAGAAAGGAGTGGGGGGGAAGAGGGTGAAATAAAGGAGAAAGGGAAGAAAAAGAAAGGAGTGGGAGGGAAGAGGGTGAAATAAAGGAGAAAGGGAAGAAAAAGAAAGGTGTGGGAGGGAAGAGGGTGAAATAGGGGCAAGCTATAATGACTTCTAGAAAAATAACACCTATGGCACACACACAGAAGAGAACAGATGAAATTTTCCTTTTCCAGTTATGTTATCATTTCTTGAAGATACTATCTCCATTTGATGGGGGAAAATACCTTTTACAATGAGAGAATCAGAGAGAATCAGTCACTTCCTGTGTAAATTGCTGGGAGAATACCATGTCCCTGTCTTGTGATACAACACCTGGTGCTGAGTGGAGAACAACAAAAAGGAGGATTCAAACATTGTATTCATATTCATCTCACTATTATACAGAACATAAAGAACAGATTAAAGACGACATTAAAATAGCATTTGGACGCGTTGCTCTTGAACAACAGCCAGTGTCTAAAAGTCTTCCAAAAATGGAAAGAAGAGAGAAACATCTCGTAAATGATGCAACTATGAAGTTTTCAGTTCCTGGTGCTCTTTATCCACCTGTTAGTCAGTGTCTGTTGATGTAAGGGTCACATGGTTTCACTGACCTTTAATACCTATGGTAATACTGTTCTCATGTGGCTGTCAGCACTAATCCACTGGTTTAATCACAGTGCTGGAGAAACCAGACTATTTATCACATGGAGGGGGTCTCCTCTCTTCCTCTCCTCCTCCCCCCCTTGTCTCCTCTCCTCCTTCCCCCTGCCAATTAGGTTTGAAAGAGATATCAGCCGCTGTAACGGAGCACCAGGGATCAATGGAAAAATGCTGCTTAGAATTCTGGACACTTATCTTCTCCATACAGCACCACGTGCCATCTGACATGGCCCACGTTTCCTACGCACACACAAACACAAACACAGGTCTCAGCCTCTCCCCTCTTCAAAAAAGCTCCTCAAACACCAGACTATGGAAGAGGGTGGATCTCCAATTTGGCTCGCGATCATATGTTGAGCAAATGCATAATAACCTTTTCTATTGAATTTCATAATTTAAAACATGTATCCTGTGTTTTTTGAGTAATAAATACGCTGCTATTCAACTGACTGCCTGGCATAAAAGCCTTTCACTGTTGGCCTGCTGCAGTTCCATGTATGTGAATAAGAAATATCAGAACGAGCAATGTCAGGGCCAGGAATATAGATGTACAATGAGTGTACAAAACACTCTTTCTGACCAGGTGAAAGCTATGCTCCCTTATTGATGTCACTTGTTAAATCCACTTCAATCAGTGTAGACTAAAGGGAGGAGACATGGTAAAGAATCACTTTTAAGCCTTGAGACATGGATTGTGTATGTGTTCCATTCAGAGGGTGAATGGGCAAGACAACAGACGGAAGTGCCTTTGAACGGGGTATGGTAGTCAGTGCCAGGCACACTGGTTTGAGTGTATCAAGAACTGCAACGCTCCTGAGATTTTCAGGCTCAACGTGTATATCAAGAATGGTCCACTACCCAAACGACATCCAGCCAACTTGACACAACTGTGGGAAGCATTGGAGTCAACATGGGCCAGCATCCCAGTGGAATGCTTTCACACCTTATAGTCCATGCCCTGACAAATTGAGGCTGTTCTGAGGGCAAAAGAGGGTGCAATGCAAAATTAGGAAGGTGTTCGTAATGTTTTGTACAGTCAATGTATATAGACATTATATAATGGTATGTATAGACAGTATGGACAGTATATGAATAGAAAAGGTGTGTACAGCAGTAGTTATATAGGATGAACCATGACTACAATACTGTATTATACATGTAAAGTCGGTGAAACAGTACGTAAACATTATTAAAGTGACCAGTGTTCAAAAACTCTATGTACAGGGTAGAGTACCGGGTGGTAGCTGGCTAGTAACAGGATATTCAGGGCAGGGTACTGGGTGGAGGCCAGTTAGTGGTGAATGTTTAACAGTCTGAAGGCCTGGAGATAGAAGCTATTTCTCAGTCTCTCGGTCCCAGCTTTGAATCACCTGTACTGTCTCCTCCATCTAGATGGTAGCAGGTCCATTTATGATCCCTTTATGTGTCACAATCAGAGTCAATGAGGACTGGTGCCAATGTGAGCTTAAGGTACCAGAATGTTTTGTGTGTGTGGTGTGTGTGTGTGTGTGTGTGTGTGTGTGTGTGTGTGTGTGTGTGTGTGTGTGTGTGTGTGTGTGTGTGTTTGCGTGCATACCTGTCTGTGTACGTGCATCCATACGTACGTGCTCTTTACTACTGTGGGTAAAATCAGTTGAGTTCAACATCACCCTGAGAGAGAAAGAACCGCAGTGCCTTAATAAACACCGCCTACATTATCTCCATGCAGCCGCAATTATCCTGTCAGATTCACAGCCGGAGGTCATGTGACCAGCCAAGAGAGAGAATATCCTACAGTCTAACATGTCAACATCATAGAGATAGATACAAATTTAATCAAATGACATTTTATTTTTCACATGCGCCCCGAATACAACAGGTGTAGTAGACCTTACCGTGAAATGCTTACTTACAGCCCCTTAACCAACAATGCAGTTCAAGAAATAGAGTTAATAAAATATTTACTAAATTAACTTAAGTAAAAAATTGGGGTAAAGTGACTATGCATAGATAATGAACAGCGAGTAACAGCAGTGTACAAAACAAGGAGGGGTGTCAATGTAAACAGTCCAGGTGGCCATTTGATTGATTGTTCAGCAGTCTTATGACTTGGGGGCAGAAGCTGTTAAGGAGCCTTTTGGACCTAGACTTGGCGCTCCGGTACCACTTGCCAAATCTTTTCCGTCTTTTCCGCCAGATCAGAGGCAGTAGGAATGACCATTGTGTTAATTGGACTATTTTCCTGTCCTGTTAAGCCTTCAAAATGGAAGAAGTACTTTTGGGTGTTAGGGAAAATGTATGGAGTAAAAAGTACATTATTGGGCCTCCCAAGTGGCGCAGCGTCACTACAGATCCGGGTTCAATTTCAGGCTGTATCGCAGCCGGCAGCAACCGTGAGACCCATGAGGCGGCGCACAATTGGCCCAGCGTCGTCCGAGTTAGGGGAGGGTTTGGCCGGCCGGGATGTCCTTGTCCCATTGTGTTCTAGTAACTCCTGTGGCGGGCCGGGCGCCTGCACGCTGACTTCGGTCGCCAGTTGTACGGTTTCCTCCGACACATTGGTGTGGCTGGCTTCCGGTTTAAGCGAGCAGTGTGTCAAGAATCAGTGCAGTTTTGCAGGGACGTGTTTTGGAGGACGCATGGCTCTCGACTTTCAGCTCTCCTGAGTCCGTACGGGAGTTGCTGCGATGGGACACGACTGTAACTACCAATTGGATATCATGAAATTGAGGAGAAAAAGAGGTAAAAAAGTACAACAACAAAAAACAATTACATTCTTTTATTTAGGAATGTAGTGGAGTAAAAGTAAAAGTTGTCAAAGTACAGATACCCCAAAAAACTACTTAAGTAGTACTTTAAAGTATTTTTACTTAAGTACTTTACACCACTTTAAACCCTCACATGATGAGTAATCTTGCCATGACATAATATACTTTTGTAATATGCATTTGTGAGGAAAAATGGCGACCCACCACCACTTTGTCAATTTACGTAAAAGAGGCTTTTAATGTTTACCAGGAATCATTTAACTTCAGAGCTGTACAGCATAGAACAGAACGATTGAAAAGGAGCTTTCTTTTCAGATCTGTCCACAGATGGGATTTGTATCTCTCTTCACCTAAGGGGTTGGTACTCTTGACCAGAGTACCAAGAACAGGTTCACGTTTTACTGCCTGAATAGACCTTCTCTTTGACTGTCTAATGCATGGGGGCTTGGAGAGAGCTTCACTCCGCTAGAGCGATGACAAACCCTGTCTTTCTCTCCCTTTACCTTGGCATTCATGACACTTGACATCCAAGTGCTATTAGCTGTCAAGGACATTGCTGTCCCCCTTTCACCCAACCTCCATCCCTAAAACAACCCTTTATGCATCCGTTGTCAGATCGAGAAGCTCCTTGCTTTCAAGAGAAACCATTTTAATTGCTGCCTGTCTCTTAGGTCCATCCCATATTCATGTAAGAAAACCACATAAAGGACAGTAAGTGGTGGGAAGAAGAGATGAGAAGATGGGGTAACTGAGTTTCTGTGGTCACACTCAGCCTGCCACTGAAGGCATCTTTCTGTGAGTCACACAGACCAGGCGATCAGGTCAGTGTTCTGTATAATGACGATCAGGCCAGTGTTCTGTATAATGACGATCAGGTCAGTGTTCTGTATAATGACGATCAGGCCAGTGTTCTGTATAATGACGATCAGGTCAGTGTTCTGTATAATGACGATCAGGCCAGTGTTCTGTATAATGACGTTTACCTGTATGTGTCTGGAATATATTACAGCGAACTGAAGGAAAAGCTACAGACAACAAGTACATATGATGCTGGTGATGGATATTCCAACAGCAGCTGTAAATGGGTTATGTTTCAGCCTTGGTGAATTCAATTTAAGGTTTTCTTTACAAGATTGAGAAACACGTTGTGAACGTATTATATCAGATCTAGAAAGTGTGTGGGGTGAAAAGAAACTATTACAAAGAACACAATGTGAAAGAATACTGTGGTGGACATTACTTGATTTGAAAATGTAAAAAATGTTACATTTCAGTAAATGTATTAACAATCTCAAACCGAAACTTTTTTTTTCTTAGTGCAAGGCAGAAGGGCTTGGCTCCACTCTCTTGACTTGTATTACTGGACCAAACTGAAATAGACCACTGCATAGGAGAAAGAACATGTTAATGAAAAAATGTTTTACTGACATAGACACAGGAAATTGCATCCCTTCTAAATGTTTGATCACTTTGTTTGTTTTAATTTAGATACATGGCTTCTGTGTGGGTGGCAGACCAGCTCTCTCGATATCTCGTTTTCCTCTTGATAAACACAACAGACCATTGTGCAAACACACCTGCTATTACAAACGCAAACCCATCACTACCCACCAATTAAGTGCTCATTGAAAATAACCTGTTGAGAACTAACTGAGTCAGACACGTCATGAAAGTACATACTGTACAGTACTGAGGTGAAAATGGCAAATATGTCAAGAATACTTCAATTCATGAAGCAGTCGCACCTATTGTTCCATAGTGTGTGTGCCACACCACACACACACATGCACCCACGCACCAAAACACGAAATGCACACACATACACATATGCACATTCACACACACACCCATAGCTCTGCTGGCTCAGGGACGTGAACTTACCTTGAGCATAACGAGCCTGATGACAGCAGAGTCCCCTCTCTGAGGGTCATGCCTCTCATTCCAACTCACACACACCAGAGAACACCTTCCTAACTGTGGCATAAAACTAGCCTTGAATCCTCCACAGTGCTAGGTGAGTGAAATTTAAGCTGCAGTACGATATTCAGTGGGGTCAGAAACAAAAACTCATGTTCCTACGTTCATCCTAAAGAAGCGCTCAAGGACACATGTTTTCAATGCAAACTCAATTACATTTTGTGGAAGGCTGTTCTGAAGCAAGAGGGTTGAGAATAATGTTGGTGGGAATGAAAACAGGATATTGAAAATATTATAATGCACAGAGTAACGCAGTGAGTTATGCCTAAATCCTACCAAGTTGCTCAACCTTCAGCAATTGATGTTGAGATTGGCATGTCAGTTATGCAACTTCACCTCACATTGGTATTTGGCCCTTGATTGATTGAACTGTTAATCACACCCTTCTCCAAGTGTTTGTTTTACCTGACACATCTGAAGTGGGGATGAAGCGCTGTCAGAGGGGGTCAGAGCCACAGCAGTGATGGCTCACCTAATAGTCTTGGATATAAATCTAATCTCTACTCCTCAGGTTTACTCTGTCGGGATCTCTTCAAATCCATCACTCTGTGTGTGTGTGAGAGAGAGAGACACACAAGGCTTCTGCTCTCTGCTAAGCCAAACCAGGCTGATGAATCACAGTGCATGACAGACAGAGTGGACGCTGGCATTTTACAGGAAATCTTCTGGGAATAAAAAGGCCTCACTTCTGTTGGGCAGAGTTCGGGGGAGAGAGATGGAGAGAGAAAGAGAGGGAGAGAAAAAGAGAGAGAGCGAGAGAGAGAATGAGAGATGGGAAGGGAGATTGAGCTATAGAGAGAGAATGGGAGATGGGAAGGGAGATTGAGCTCTAGAGAGAGGAAGGGAGATGGGAAGGGAGATTGAGCTCTAGAGAGAGGAAGGGAGATGGGAAGGGAGATTGAGCTCTAGAGAGAGAATGGGAGATGGGAAGGGAGATTGAGCTATAGAGAGAGAATGGGAGATGGGAAGGGAATTTGAGCTATAGAGAGAGGAAGGGAGATGGGAAGGGAGATTGAGCTATAGAGAGAGGAAGGGAGATGGGAAGGGAGATTGAGCTATAGAGAGAGGAAGGGAGATGGGAAGGGAGATTGAGCTATAGAGAGAGGAAGGGAGATTGAGCTATAGATAGAGAATGGGAGATGGGAAGGGAGATTGAGCTATAGAGAGAGGAAGGGAGAGCAAGAGAGCGGAATAAAGAGAGAGAGAGTTTAGAGGTGTCACGACTTCCGCCGAAGTCGGTCCCTCTCCTTGTTCGGGAGGCGTTCGGCGGCCTTCTAGCCATCGCCGATCCATTTTTAATTTTCCATTTGTTTTGTCTTTGTTTTAGACACCTGGTTTCAATTCCCCAATTACATGTTCATTATTTAACCCTCTGTTTTCCCCATGGTTTTTGTGTGTGATTGTTTTATGTATGTTCGGTCCGTTATTGTGGGCTCGGTATTATGACATGTTATTGGAATATTTGAGTAAAGTTACTTGTGTTACTCATCTCTGCTGTCCTGCGCCTGACTCCTCTGCACCAACTACACCCAGACCACTACAAGATGTTAAACTGTCTGTGACTCTGTGGCGGATGTCTGTCCAGAGGGCCAAACAGAGAATGGGTCAATTATCATTTTCCTAATGAATTATCAAAGTAGAAATGTGATTGTTTAAAAGCATTATGGAACTCAATGACTGTTAACATAGTGTCCCATGGCAGTACAAGGGTATCTGGTACAGCTATAAAGATGAATAATAATATCTGATATAATTATAGTGTTCTGTTTGGCCCTGTCTGGGGGTATCATCGGATGGGGCCCACAGTGTCTCCTGGCCCCTACTGTCTCAGCCTCCAGTATTTATGCTGCAGTAGTTTATGTGTCGAGGGGCTAGGGTCAGTTTGTTATATCTGGAGTACTTCTCCTGTCTTATGCGGTGTCCTGTGTGAATTTAAGTATGCTCTCTATAATTCTCTCTTTCTCTCAGAGGACCTGAGCCCTAGGACCATGCCTCAGGACTACCTGGCATGATGACACCTTGCTGTCCCCAGTCCACCTGGTCGTGCTGCTGCTCCAGTTTCAACAGTTCTGCCTGCGGCTATGGAATCCTGACCTGTTCAACGGACGTGCTACCTGTCCCAGACCTGCTGTTTTCAACTCTCTAGAGACAGCAGGAGTGGTAGAGATACTCTTAATGATCGGCTATGAAAAGCCAACTGACATTTACTCCTGAGGTGCTGGCTTGCTGCACCCTCGACAACTACTGTGATTATTATTATTTGAACATGCTGGTCATTTATGAACATTTGAATATCTTGGCCATGTTCTGTTATAATCTCCACCCGGCACAGCCAGAAGAGGACTGGCCACCCCTCATAGCCTGGTTCCTCTCTAGGTTTCATCCTAGGTTTTGGCCTTTCTAAGGAGTTTTTCCTAGCCACCGTGCTTCTACACCTGCATTGCTTGCTGTTTGGGGTTTTAGGCTGGGTTTCTGTACAGCACTTTGAGATATCAGCTGATGTACGAAGGGCTATATAAATCAATTTGATTTGATTTGATTCTGGAGGGCGAGGGTCTGCAATACTAATCGGTGCTGAAGCTTATTTTCAGCAGGGCACACAATGCACCACTTACACACACACACACACACACACACACACACACACACACACACACACACACACACACACACACACACACACACACACACACACCATTGTGTTTTATCTGAAAACTTGTCAACAGCTCTCCAGAGGAAACTTTAGACAACAATTTACTGAGCCTTTGAGTAAAGCAGTGTCATTAAAAGTTGGGGTGAGAACTTAAATCAATTAATCTATCAATCCTGAAACAATAGTCTTTAGAATATAAGAAGGCAAGCAAAAGCGTCATCTTACGACGCTCACAAGATCTCTGGAAAAAGTGACACAGATTGACACAGATTGATGAGGGAGGATAGAATGCAATCAATGCAATCAATGATCAGAAATGACGAGGCTCCTCAGAGACAGTTAGTCATTTAGCTTTAGTGAGAGAGAGGAAAGGATGCATGGCATGCCACAGTGTGCACTAAGTCATGAGAGTATTCACCCTCGCTCCTCCTGCCTCGATGCTCAGCTTAAATGGTTTGGTTGATGACACCACGAAGAACACCATCCCAACCGTGAAGCACAGGGGTGGCAGCATCATGTTGTGGGGGTGCTTCGCTGCAGGAGGGACTGGTGCACTTCGGCTTGGAAGCCTCCCCCTTTTTCCACCAAACATAATGACGGTCATTATGGCCAAAGTTCTATTTTTGTTTCATCAGACCAGAGGACATTTCTCCAAAAAGTACGATCTTTGTCCCCATATGCAGTTGCAAACCATAGTCTGGCTTTTTTATGGCGGTTTTGGAGCAGCGGCTTCTTCCTTGCTGAGCGGCCTTTCAGGTTATGTCGATATAGGACTTGTTTTACTGTGGATATAGATACTTTTGTATCTGTTTCCTCCAGCATCTTCACAAGGTTCCTTTGCTGTTGTTCCGGGATTGATTTGCACTTTTCACACCAAAGAACTGTCATCTCTAGGAGACAGAAGGCGTCTCCTTTCTGAGAGGTATGACAGCTGCGTGGTCCCATGGTGTTTATACTTGCATACTCCTCTGCACCAGCTACACCCAGACCACTACAAGATGTTATAACTGTCTGTGACTCTGTGGCGGATGTCTGTCCAAAGAAGTGTCATCTCTAGGAGACAGAAGGCGTCTCCTTTCTGAGAGGTATGATGGCTGCGTGGTCTATTGTTTGTACAGATGAACGTGGTACATTCAGGTGTTTGGAAATTGCTCCCAAGGATGAACCAAACTTTTTTCTGAGGTCTTGGCTGATTTATTTTTATTTTCCCATGATGTCAAGCAAAGAGGCACTGAGTTTGAAGGTAGCCCTTGAAATACATCCACAGGTACACCTCCAATTGACTCAAATGATGTCAATTAGCCTATTAGAAGCTTCTAAAGACATGATATCATTTTCTGGAATTTTCCAAACTGTTTAAAGGCACAGTCAACTTAGTGTATGTAAACTTCTGACCCACTGAAATTGTGATACAGCGAATTATAAGTTAAATTATCTGTCTGTAAACAATTGATGGAAAAACGACTTATGTCATGCACAAAGTAGATGTCCTAACTTGCCAAAACTATAGTTTGTTAACAAGAAATTTGTGGAGTGGTAGTTGAAAAACAAGTTTTAATGATGACTCAAGCCTAAGTGTATGTAAACTTCCGACTTCAACTGTAGGTATAGTTAAAGTAACATAGATGATGCATAGATGATAAACAGAGAGTAACAGCAGTGTAAAAGAGGGCGATGACGGGTGGGGTTGTGGCGGGACACAATGCAAATTGTCCGGGTAACCAATGTGCAGTTGTTGTACCAGGCAGTGATGCAACCAGTCAGGATGCCCTTGATGTTGCAGCTGTAGAACCTTTTGAGGATCTAAGGACCCATGCCAAATCTTTTCAGTCTCCTGAGGGGGAATAGGTTTTGTCGTACCCTCTTCGTTTGACTTATCGAGAACTTGAAGCTTAAAATTTCACATGATCACAGACCACAACTCCCTCTCTCTGTAGTAGTTGGTGCAGGTGCGTTGAAGCTGAGTTGTCTGCACTGCTATTTATTTCACCGACACGGTTGTGTTGTGAGGAAACTGGAAATAAGCTTTCAGATAAAACACTTTTCCAAACACCTGAGCTATTATAACAGAGTGAGGTTTTCGACACACCAGTCATATGCTAATGCCGTAAAAATGAAAATTGTGTGCTGACCGCCGATGTAATCACACATAAATGATTGTGTACTACCGTCACATGTAAATTACTGTGTACTCTGGCAGCTAAAGTGGCACGCAACAAGTGGAATAACAGATTACTCAAACATAGTGCTTGAACTCGTGGTGCTTTTGAGTTGATGAGAATAGGGCATAGGCTACCCAGTAAACATGCCATATGCTTCCATAATACTGATGCCCTAGAGGGGGGGGGGGGGGGGGGGGTCTTTCAAATGCAGGCTTTTTCCACAGACCCTTCCACACTGATGGGTAGAAGGGTTTGTCAAACTGTACATACACCTCTGATACCTCTTAAATAATATGTGAATTATATTACACTTGTCTCTTGTCTTAGTCTGCTGTGTATGGTTTGGTATACATAACAATATGTGGCTTACATTGTGGCTGTAGACAGGGGTATACAGTCTAGACTACACAATAATAACAGAAGAAGTGAGGCACGTCAGCAAATACAGTAAACCAGTAAAGTACTGTAAAGTAAATACAGTAAACCAGTAAAGTACTGTAAAGTTTATTTTATGGAGTCTTCACAGTCATCAATAACATTGTATAACTTTCTTTTAGTAGTAAATCTAATGCCGAGCCCCATAAAACATTTTATCAATCGTTTAATCTCTTGCCGTAAAACCTGCTACTATAAACTTAACGTCTCTGGTTCAGCTTTGTGTGTACAATGTGAGTTCAGCCTCAGCACCCAGGAAATTAGATATTTTGTGTGGATACAGGAGGAGGCAGATATGGCCTGTACTAAACATAGCTGTGTGTGTGCGCGTGTGCGCGTGAGCGTACTTATACTCTGGTTCCTCCAGTGTGTGTGTGTGTTCATGGATCTAATTCTAATAGTACTTACAGTTCCAATATATTAGTACCTACCTGTAGGCCTATGTGGCTGGGATTCAAAATAAAAAAGAGAAGTATATTTTTTACAATTTTAAAGTTAATATGTGGCTGAATAGGAAATAGACTTTTGTAGCGGAGGCCCGGTGCTTCTCCCAGTGGGCCTGACTTAAGACTGTCGCTGTCCAGTGTCATGTGGTGCTGAGCTTCAGAATTCCAAATCCGTCGCTGCAGTTTCATTTCATAAATGTATTAGACCACAAACTAGTCCATGAACTTAATGAAGCTGATACGAAACGATATTACCACTTGGATATTGATTTTGTTACTCAGAGAAACCTTTACAAACATTTTACTGGACATGTTTGACATTGTCTTTCATTAACAGGCATATTTCCTTGTTGGAATTCCTGGAAAAGTCATGACCTTGAACATCATTTGTTCACAGAATACCGTTTTCAAGGTCCTTTTCAAAAGAGAACGTTTACTCTTACTTATGATTTTGCTTCCTTCTTCAATCGATTCAGTTATGGGCATTAGGTCTAGTGGAGGCCTATAAAAAAAGCAATTTTCTCTAGTCAGCCTCATTCAGTTTAAGGAGAAATGACAAATTACAACCTAACCTTGAGTCAAGGATGTTCCTCCACATACAGTATGTACAAGTATCTGTTCCCTACATTTGTTGACCTCTTTTTCTGTGAATTGACTGAAGGACATGTTTTCAACTTGCCGTTAATTTTACGAGTGTTCAGGAAAGGTGGAGTAATTCACATTGGAAGAGAGATTTGTCAATATCTCATAAATTGGAGTCAGACACATGCAAAGATTGTTTTCGGTTGAAAAACCATCTCCTTAAGGCTCTCTAATGCATTAACTCTCCATGGAATGTCATGCCTACGAGGGATGCATTACACAGAGCTATTTGCCATGTCTCTTTCTGATTTCGCTCATGCATATTATTTCAGCAAATAAACTGAAACCAGTGTTCAGATAATTGAAAGCAGTGAAAGAAGTAAAATAGTGGCGAAGAGACTCATCTCGATAGACATGTAATTTGACACAACTGACAGTGTATCCCATGCACCTCTCCACTACAGGGACATGACATCTCTAAAGGGACAAAGAGGATTGAACAAGCTAAGGATGCTTTACATGCTTACATTATTCTAAAGCACTTTCTATGTGCTTACATGATTCTTACTTATTGTATTTTTTTTTACCCACTTTTTATCCGCAATTTCGTGACATCCAATTGCGATCTTGTCTCATGGCTGCAACTCAATAACGGGCTCGGGAGAGGCAAAGGTTGAGTCATGCGTCCTCCGAAACATGACCCGCCTAATCGCGCTTCTTAACATCCGGGTCTGTAGTGACGCCTCAAATACTGCGATGCAGTGCCTTAGACCGCTGCGCCACTCGAGAGGCCGTGCTTACATTATTCTAAAGCACAATATATACTGAGTGAACAAAACATTAAGAACACCTTCCTAATATTGAGTTGCACCCCACTTTTGCCCTCAGAACAGCCTCAATTTGTTGAACAAAACATTAAGAACACCTTCATAATATTGAGTTGCACCCCACTTTTGCCCTCAGAACAGCCTCAATTTGTCAGGTCATGGACTGTGTCGAAAGCGTTCCACAGGGATACTGGCTCACGTTGACTCCAATGCTTCCCACAGTTGTGTCAAGTTGGCTGGATGTCCTTCGGGTGCTGGACCATTCTTGATACACATGGGAAACTGTTGAGTGTGAAAAACCCAGCAATGTTGCAGTTCTTGACACACTCAAACCGGTGCGACTGGCATCTACTACCATACCCCGATCAAAGCCACTTGAATCTTTTGCCTTGGCCATTCACCCTCTGTTGTCTCGAGGCTTAAAAATCCTTCTTTAACGTGTCTCCTCCCCTTCATCTACACTGATTGAAGTGGATTTAACAGGTGACATCAATAAGGGATTATAGCTTCACCTGGATTCACCTGGTCAGTCTATGTCAAGGAAATAGCAGATGTTCCTAATGTTTTCTACACTCAGGGGTATTTCTACACTGAAAGTATTCATACCCCTTGACTTATTCCACATTTTGTTGTGTTACAGCCTGAATTCCAAATGGATTCATTTGTATTTTTTTCTCACCCATCTACACACAGTACCCTATAATGACAAAGTGAAAACACATTTTTAGACATTTTTGCTCATTTACAAAAGTATTCACATCCGTAGTCAATACAGCTTTGCCAGCGATTACAGCTGTGAGACTTTCTGGGTATGTCTCTGAGTGCTTTGCACACCTGGATTGTACAGTATTTGCCCATTATTATTTTCAACTTTATTTAAACTCTGTCAAATTGGTTGTTGATCATTGCTAGACAACCATTTTCAAGTCTTGCCTTAGATTTTCAAGCAGATTTAAGTCAAAACTGTAAACTCAACCACTCAGGAACATTCACTCTCATCTTGGTAAGCAACTCCAGTGTAGATTTGGCCTTGTGTTTAGGTTATTGGCCTTTCTGAAAAGTGAATTAATCTCCCAATGTCTGGTGGAAAGCAGACTGAACCAGGATTTTCTCTAGGATTTTGCCTGTGTTTAGCTCCATTTTGTTTATTTTTTATCCTGAAAAACTCCCCAATCCTTAATGATTACAAGCATACCCATTACACGATGCAGCCCTCCCTATGTTTGAAAATATGGAGAGTGGTACTCAGTAATGTGTTGTATTGGATTTGCCCCAAATGTAACACTGTATTCAGGACAAAAAGTGATTTGCTTTGCCAAATTGTTTTGCAGTATTGCTTTAGTGCCTTGTTGCAAACAGGATGCATGTTTTGGAATATTTTTTATTCTGTACAGGTTTCCTTCTTTTCACTCTGTCAATTAGGTTAGTATTGTGGAGTAACTACAATGTTGTTGATCTATCCTCAGTTTTCTCCTATCACAGCCATTAAACTATGTAACTATTTTAAAGTCAACATTGGCCTCATGGTGAAATCCCTGAGCGGTTTCCTTCCTCTCCGGCAAGTAAGTTAGGAAGGATGCCTATATCTTTGAAGTGACTGGGTGTATTGATACACCATCCAAAGTGTAATGAATAACTTCACCATGGTCAAAAGGATAGTCAATGTCTGCTTTTTTAATTTTTACCCATCTACCAATAGGTGCCCTTCTTTGCAAGGCATTGGAAAACCTCTCTGGTCTTTTGTGATTGAATTTGTGTTTGAAATTCACCGCTCGATTGAGGGATCTAACAGATAATTGTGTGGGGCACAGAGATGAGGTAGTCATTCAAAAATCATGTTAAACAATATTATTGCACACAGAGTGAGTCCATGCAACTTATTATGTGACTTGTTAAGCACATATTTACTCCTGAACTTATTTATGCTTGACATAAAACAAAATGTTGAATACTTATTAACTTAATTAAGACATTTCAGATTATCATTTTTCATTCATTAGTAAAAGTTTCTAAAAACATAATTCCACTTAGATATTGTGGGGTATTGTGTTTAGGCCAGTGACCAACAATCCCAATTTAATCCATTTAAATTCAGGCTGTAACACAAATAATTTGGAAAGAGTCAAGGGGTGTGAATACTTTCTGAAGGCACTGTAATGTGCTTAACCAGCCATGACCTCTTAACACCAATCATAAGCCATACAGAAGCATAGACATTAGCCAATAACAATAGAGTGATATGTAGCATGTGATGTGTAAAATAATACTGCCTATTAAGTACTGTGAATGATACTGTATATTTGTCTATGATTCCACAGCCTTGTGAACACTAAATGTTCACATTAAACTAGAGAGCAACAGAGTTCCACAAGAAACACATAATTGCAGTGTAATTATAGCAATGACAATGGAACAGAGACATGTGGCATGTTAAATAGACCTTAATGTACTGTTAATGGGCTTTGTCAACTGTTTTAAACAAAAAGCATCTTTGAGAAACCAAAAGGTTATTCTGTGGTTCGGATGCTTAGGGTGGGGGTTTATATAAAAATTAGACAAGCAGAAATAAGTAGCTATTATCAATCATTAATGCACTCTGGTAGGTATATTGTAGTCATGTACAGTGACAGAGTTTTTGTTTGCTTTAGTCTTACAGTCTTACCACGATTTAAAGTCCAGAATCACTTTTAAAAAAATTCTACAGCACAACTGTCTACTTTGACCTCGTTCAACAATCCCTCAATCATGGACCAAAAACCTTCTCATTGAACCACAGCCATTCAGGCTGTCAGATTTAGCTAGAAAATCAAATTCTGTCTAATTTCCATATTTGGTAAAGCAATCTAGGAGTCCTGCATCTTATTCACTCTGACCGACAATCTGTGAATCTGATTGACTTTGTCAAACTTCAGAGGAAAGAGAGGACAGTCGTGTCTGTCTATTGGGACTGACGTGCGTGAAGAGCATATGAATAGGACCAGAGCCATAATAGATACAGGAATACTGTGTATGTGTATACAGTGCATTCTCAAAGTGTTCAGACCCCTTGACGTTTTCCCCATTTTGTTACATAACAGCCTATATCTTAAACTTGATTAAATATAACATTTCCTCATCAATCCACACACAGGTTTTTAGAATGTTTTGCAAATGTATTGAAAATAAAAAAACTGAAATACCTCATTCACATACAGTATATCACAAAAGTGAGTACACCCCTCACATTTTTGTAAATATTTGAGTATATCTTTTCATGTGACAACACTGAAGAAATGACACTTTGCTACAATGTAAAGTAGTGAGTGTACAGCTTGTATAACAGTGTAAATTTGCTGTCCCCTCAAAATAACTCAACACACAGCCATTAATGACTAAACCGCTGGCAACAAAAGTGAGTACACCCCTAGGTGAAAATGTCGAAATTGGGCCCCAAGTGTCAGAGAGAATAGAGTAGATGTCACGGGTCAATATTTTGATTGATGACCCTATGTGAACTCTATGTGAACCCTATGTAGTGATGACGTGTGCATGTCTTCTGGTCAGGCAAGCCTGGTTAGGTGGGGGCTATGGGGTGAGTAAGGGTCCCTTTGACAGGCCGTTAATGATTGATGACCCAAGCCTGATAGACAAGCCTGGTTAGGTGGGGGCTATGGGGTGAGTAAGGGTCCCTTTGACAGGCCGTTAATGATTGATGACCCAAGCCTGATTTATGACCCTATGTAATGATTTATGACCCTATGTCATGTAGAAGGGTGCATGCCCTGGGTTGAGTAAGTGACCATGTGTCAGGTCAACCTGTTACTGTTTCTCACGGTTTGGGTTGGTTAAGGCCCCTTATAAAGCCGCTGAACAATACCTGTTTAAGACTGTACATGATAACCCCCCTGAATATTAAACAAAAATGACACCTATGCCAATTTTAGGGATGTTATGCTCGGCTTGTCATGAACCCAGTGACCAAAGCCTTGAAGAAGTTCTGTGTGAAGCTCCAGAATGTTTTAAAGGATTTTTGGGGACGAGTGAGGGCCACATGTCTTACATATTCCACCCGGAGGATTCTACGGTAAAGATATTCACAGACCGTGGACCCAAACCCCTTTATCCTGCAAAACCTGGGAGTTTTCCCCCGGCTCTGGGGATGAGAGAATGGCTAAACATCAGGCTGGCTCTTTGTAAAATTGAACAGGTCCTAAGTGTTACAAATGTGCCAGGATATGCGTTGGAAGAACAGGTCTGCGGCCGCAGTGATCTCAAGGCTCTAAGAATTGCTTCAATGGACTATAGCCCTGACAACAAAGTGACAATTTTAGCCTGTGACCTTTATGATAAGGCTAATGCTACAAAGTCTGTCAATTCTCCGGTAGCTTCCAGAGCCCGCAAACATGTAAACTTTTTTATTCCTGTGTTTAGTTTTAAATGGGTGGATTATCCAATTTTCATAACACTTATGAATAAGCTGAACATTCTCTTCCAAAATGGGGAACAGTTAAAGCGCTGGGCGAGGCTTTCCTTGAGACAGAGTCAAGACCAAAAGGCCCGACGGCGGATCTACCCCTGGAGTGAAAACTTACCATGTGTTGATGGACATAGCAAGAGAGCCTTGCCTTTTGAGGGTGAACTCGACACGGACAATTGCGGTTGGTTGCATAAGCTCCCAGGATCTGTAAGAAAGGCATCGTAAAATACCTTAAGAATGTAACGATATAAAATGTATGTACTAAATATTTTGAATGAAATAAATGGTTTTAAAATCAGAATCTCACCACGTTATGAACTCTCGCGTTTGTTCACTCTTAGCGCAGTCTGTCCCTGAGAAAAATCTTGCGGAAAAAGCCATGTGCGCGCGCATGTGCGTGAGGGAGTTTTCTGTAGTGGCTGTGTGTGTGTGTGTGTGTGTGTGTGTGTGTGTGTGTGTGTGTTTCAAAAACAGAAAAAGGGGGGCGGGTTGTTTGTTAAAAAAATACCCCTGCATGCCTGGTGGGTCGTTTGAAACCAAGGTTTACACTAGCCTGCAAAACAGATGCCTACCCCCCAACAATAATATTGTGTCTTACGACTCCTAATCTTAAAGGCCTTTCATAAAACTATTTTTTTAGGGGGGCTAAAAAGTCATTCATCCCAGCGATGTCGAGAACAACACACCCCATGCATCTAGGTGCTAGCACCCCGGAGATTTTAGAAGCTCCAAAAGGATCCTAATGTTTAGACACACCCAATACCATGTGTTTGAAATGTGTCAAATATACCATGGGCGGGGGTATAGCCCGAAAAAAACGACAAACCCCAAATGCTATGTAAAAAAATCATTCAGGGGTTTTTCTCTAGGTCGTAGGGTACAAAAGCGCTAGAAACCATGGGCAATGTTAGCAGCGTTTTAGTTCCGATGCAAACAGCACCTCCAGAAACTCCAAGAATCGTTATCGGACTGAAGCGTTAAAAAAGATAATCGGGGAAAAAAGTCTAATGGATCTATCACAAGGTGAGTTCTTGAAATAAATCTTTATTAGATTTGGTTGTTGTTGGGGAATTGTTTGAAAAGCGTGGGATGTTATAGAAATATTAAACAATCATTAGGATCAGTATGCTTACCGTATAACAAGGCAATATTAGCTAAAGTGATTATAGCTTTAATATTGTCGAATGTTTTATAGATTCTGAAGCATTCACGCAGATACTCCGAGGTATAACTGAGCTCGAATCATCCCATGGGTCTCCGAAACAAACGCCTGCCCTGAATTGTCAACGTAAGTAAGCTCCAAGAATTCCATACATAAAAATATTTATACCTTAAAAACAAAAAGTGTGGGCATCTTATATTAAAAGTTATTTTATATGTTTACAGAGGACCTAAAGCCTAGAAGGTTAAACGATGCCCTATGGAGCCTGAACGGTTTCTGCGAAGCATATGACTACGAGACAATTCTGCCCTACTCCCAGGATGTATTTACCCAAAAGCAGCGAACAGAGACTTTAAACGGCAGGTCAACTCCCCTTGGCCAGGACAACGTTGTCCCCCATATTTCTAAACACCAAAGGATAATTAGTGCTCAGATCCACAGTTCCGCTTCACCCGAACAATTCTACTTGGCCGATATTCACGAGACGTCGTTCCAAGGACTAGGTATGAATCAATTATATATTATTATTTATATATATTATTATTTTAATATTTATATATTTTTTTTTTTTATGCCGGAATATGTTAAAACAAGGCCTAATGCTGTTTTTTTGTTTTTTTCAGGCTCCCCATCTACCGGACCTGCAGATGTTGTAATACAGGTTGAACAAACACAACAGCCCTTGGTTTCAGAGCTTCTTCAGAACAGCCCTCGTCAAAAAAGCCGAGGTATTTAATTAATGTATTGTTAATATATAGGCTTATATCTGAAATGTATTTGGCATTTTTAACATATTTTAGGGTTAATAACCTATTTGTGTATGTATTATTTTTATTTCAGACTCCTCACCGGCTTATGAACACAACGCACAAACATCGGAGGATGCCCAGACAAGCATCCCCGAGGAGGCTCCAAAGACACCAGAGAAACCTGATGATGTCAAAGATTTAAATGACATTTCTGAGGTAGACGATTTGATGTTCTGTGAAGCTGCCAACCTTCTTGAATCGGCCAATTCTGTGGGGGAAACAGCAGATTCTGAAATAGACCAAGAACGTTTTTTCAAAGCGTTTACCCTGGGTTTAAAATCACGAAAGGCTCTACTCCAGAGGCGCATGTGTATTCTACTCGAGCATCAATACAATCAGGATGTGTCATTCTGGCGTAGCGAGCTACCCCGTATGTTAAAAAACATTAGGGCTAAAACAAGCAAATACCGCCGTTAAAAAACACACATGTAAACACACACACACACACACCCTTAATTAGACAGATGGCGCCCCCTATAGACCAAAGTGAGACAATTGAAACACTCTTAGCCAGGATCCCTACAGAGCTCCAAGATATAGTTAACCATATGAATGATTCGGGGGTAATTGACATAATGACAATAGATGAAAATCTATTATCCCAGATTCCCTCCGAACTCATAGACATTATTACACGTATGAATGAGTCAGGGCCTTCCGAGGAAAACATGTTAACACAGATTCCCGAAACCATCATATCTCTAATTACCCAGCTTAACGCGAGCCCTAGGTTTAATTCGGCCCCACAGACACCTCTAAGACAGCCTTTAACAACATTGTCCGAAGAGTCTGAAAGTCAATATGATGTTTTTGAACAGTTGGACAAATGTCTAGCAAATCTGGAGGGGGGCGGTCTTGAGATCAGTGTACAGAACGAGAGCGCTAGGTTTAATTCGGCACCCCAGACACCTATAAATCAGCCTTTAACACCAATGTCCGAAGAGTCTGAAACCCAATACGATGTTTTTGAACAGTTGGACAATTGCCTAGTAAATCTGGAGGGGGGAGGTCTTGATCGAAGTGTACATGTTTTGCGTCGAAATAAATTCAACAATATTGAGGTTCGCCAGTTTTTCAATTTCGCATGGGGGGGTCAGATTCGGGAATATGCTGTGTTTTACGTAATGCTTATGGACACTTTGAATGAACTGTTAGCGAGGATCAGAGATTATAGCGAACCTAGGGATCTCTTACAGTTGGAAATTTGTGGAGACAGTCTACAGAGCAAGGTCTCGCTTATTTTACAGAATGGTGAAGCAGAGCTTGAACAATTTGTTAAACTGCTAGAACGCCTTGTACAGTCAAATTTAAACGTGCTAGCAGATAGGACCCTCGAACTTGTAGTACAATTAGTACGCCAACCACAAGGGGGCGGGGGTCAGAGACGAAAGCTCGAGAGTTTAATGCAGTCCGAAATCATAAGCAATAAAAGGGCCTATCTCATAAACGTTCACAATCCAGGTAATAAGCTATGTTTTGCCATAGGTTTGGCCCACTTACTCAGCCCCGGATGTACGGATCAAGCCGCGTTACATAAAGCTCTCGAGCTACAAACTGCGGTGGGTCTCGGTATACAGGATGCTGTGGCTTTCTCAGACATAGTCAAATTTGAAAACTTTCTGAACATCAAGATTGTGGTTTTGTACCACAGTAGGGCTAATGACGCTCTCCTCAAGTTCCAAAATATACCCGAACCACATCCTAAGACTATGTACTTTTATGTGCAAAATGAGCATTACTATGCCGTAACTAACATCACAGCCTTTTTAGGCGCGCCATATGTCTGTCCAGCCTGTCATACCGGCTACACACGCATGGGGGGGCACTCGTGCCGTTACAACTGTTCAGTATGTCTGGATAAACATTGCCCTATGCAGCCGCTAAACTTGACCCCCTGTGCGGATTGTCACCGCACATGTCGTTCGGCCTACTGTTACGAAAAACACAAAACTGAAACATGGCATCCCAAGGCATGTAAATCTGTAAGCAGTTGTGACATTAACAAGAAATGTCCAAAATGTCATTGCAATTACAACCTTAAAATAGATAGCCCTAAACCTCATGTTTGTGGAATTATACACTGCCCAATCTGTAAAGGTCCTTTGAAAAGCAGAGACGCGGAAGCAGTTCAAGAAGTAACACATGAGTGTTACATTCAGCCCTTGGCTGAAGATGAACATACAGAGAAATATGTGTTTTATGATTTTGAGACAACTCAGCAATCAGGGGTTCATTTGCCTATTTTTGTGTCAACCATGACTTTCAAGGGTGAAAAATGGTCGGCCGAGGGACCCGATTGTGCCCAACTCTTTCTAAAACATTTTAGAAAAGCCCAGTACAGAAACTTCACGTTTATAGCTCACAATGCTAGGGCCTATGACTCCTATCTGCTTCTGAACCCTTTGATACAGCAAGGCGTGGCACCCAGTGTCATAGCTCAAGGGAGTAAAATATTATGCTTTGTTGACCCCGCCTTCAAACAGAGATACATTGACAGCTTAAGCTTCTTACCCATGAGATTGGCTCAAATGCCAGAGGCCTTGGGTTTTGAAAACTCTGTCAAAGGCTATTTCCCTCATTTCTTCACATCTGAGGAGAATCTACATTATATAGGATCTTATCCAGCCCCCGAAATGTACGGGTGTGATCAAATGTCTCCCAAAGAGCGTGAGAGATTCATGACATGGTACGAGACCGTAAGACATGGCACTTTTGATTTCCATAAAGAGATGGAATCATACTGTGACAATGACGTTGTTATACTTCGTGAAGGATGCCTCAGATTCAGAGAAGAGGTAATCAAAGATGCGGGCATTGACCCCTGGAGCTGTACAACTATTGCATCAGCGTGCATGAAAACCTATCGTACACACTATCTAACTCCTGAATCTATAGCTATCCCATCGCCAGACAACTACCGACGCCAATTCAAGGCCTACTCTAGTGGTTCCATTCAATGGTTGGAGTACTTGGCCCAGGATAAAGATATTTTTATCCAACATGCTTTGAATCGGGGGGAGAAGGCTTTTGGGCCTTACCATGTAGATGGATACACACAGATTGACGGGGTTGAGACAGTGTATGAGTACAACGGTTGTTTCTTCCACGGTTGTAAATTATGCTTTGTCCCCCACACCTTGTGTGTCCTAACCCAAAAGACTTTTGGGGAAATGTACCAAGAGTTTCAAGACAAACTGAATTCTTTAAAGGCTACTTACGGGTTAAAAGTTGTGGTTTTGTGGGAGCACGAATGGACAGCCCTCAAAAAGGCAGATCCTAGTGTTAAGGCCTTCCTTACCCATTATGACCCTCCAGAGCCCCTGGAACCGCGACAGGCCTTGTTTGGAGGCCGGACCAATGCTTTGACATTGCGTTATGTAGCTCAACCCGACGAGACAATAGGCTATGTAGATTTTACATCCCTATATCCTCATGTAATGAGTTCCTCATTCTATCCTATAGGGCATCCTGAAATTATTCACAGCGACTTTGACGAACCCCAAAATTATTTTGGTTTAATCAAAGCGACTGTCTACCCTCCTAGGGGGCTGTTTATACCTGTGTTGCCTTACAAGGGTCCTAAAGGAAAACTTTTCTTTCCCCTTTGTCGCACATGCTGTGAAAACCACAACCAGGAAAACCCCTGTGATCACACAGATCAAGAAAGAGCCCTGACCGGTGTATGGGTCACTGTAGAATTCTCTAAGGCTTTAGAGAAGGGGTATCGTGTGGCCAAAATCTTTGAAGTGTGGAACTTTTCCAGGAAATCAGACACACTTTTTAAAGAGTACATCAAAACCTTCTTGAGATGCAAGCAGATGGCTTCAGGCTATCCTGCATCGGTCACAGATCAAGAAAGTAAAGACCAGTACATTCAAGACTACCATGACAGAGAAGGCATACTTCTTGACCCTGACAGAATAGAGGTCAACAAAACCAAAAGAAATGTGTCGAAATTGTACTTGAACTCCCTTTGGGGGAAATTAGCGCAGAGATGCAATATGCTAACAACTTCGATCATTAAAGACCCCGAAGAATTTTTGGAATTTGTTTTTTCGGACCAATACGAAATTTCACATTTTTCCTTCTTGAGTCAAGACATTGCCTTGGTGCAATGGAGGCGCCACCAAAAGTGGGTTCTACCCCCGGGTAATGTAAATGTGTTTCTTGCAGCATTTACCACAGCCTATGGCCGCCTTGAACTGTACACCCTCATGGAACAGCTTCAGAGGCG
Organism: Oncorhynchus kisutch; assembly: GCF_002021735.2. NCBI lineage: Eukaryota > Metazoa > Chordata > Actinopteri > Salmoniformes > Salmonidae > Oncorhynchus > Oncorhynchus kisutch. The sequence continues at coordinate 65,322,393 of NC_034187.2, read as the reverse complement.
GGTTCTTTACCACGACACAGACTCTGTGGTCTATGTAAGCAAACCGGGGGATTGGACCCCCCCACTTAGCAACTATCTTGGGGGTTTAACGAGTGAACTCGAAGAGGGTGACCATATTACAGAATGGTCCTCATGTGGTCCAAAAAGCTATGCTTTTAGGACTAAAGCCAATCACGTGGTGTTGAAAGCCAAAGGCGTGACTCAAAACTATGAAAATGCACCGCGTGTAAACTTGGAATCAATCACGCGCTTGGTCGAGGGGTTCGTAAAGGACAAGAATAGTGACTTGGAGATTTTGAGCTCCTACAACAAAATAGTGAGGGATAAAAAGGGGTTCCATCTAAGAAACGCACCACTCACTAAAAGATTCAGGGTAGTCTATGACAAGAGACAGCTATTGCCTGACGGTACCACATTGCCCTTTGGCTACTGACTTATGCTACAAGCCCCAGTGTGTCTTAAAGCTTAAGATATTATGACTGCTGTCGAGGGTTTTGACCCCCGGCTACAATTGCCTTTTTCAGCATTAATTGCCGGCCCTTCAAACAGTGGCAAAACTTTTTTTGTAAAAAGTATTTTAGAGAATTCTGAACATGTGTTATCTCAAAAGCCTGACAATATTGTATGGTGTTATTCATGTTACCAACCTCTGTATGATGAATTATTGAAGACAATAAAAATCAAGTTTGTTGAAGGAATACCCGATTCTCTGTCTGATGATGAACTTCTCCCCCCACATGTAAATAATCTGCTGGTTTTGGACGATATGCTATTTGCTGGTAGCGAACACCCTGAAATTGCACGAGCTTTTACCCAATATACTCATCATAGAAACCTGTCCGTGCTTTACTTGGTCCAGAATGTGTTTCACCAAGGTAAAAATAGTCGGACCATTAGCTTGAATGCCAACTACATGGTATTGTTTAAAAATCCTAGAGATAAACTGCAAATTAGCACTCTAGCTCAGCAGATGTACCCTGGACGGAAATCATACTTTATGGAGAGCTATGAGGACGCTACCAAAGAGCCATTTTCTTATTTAATCGTGGATTTAAAAGCAAATACTCCAGAACACCTTAGGCTACGTACAGGGCTGTTTCCGGGGGAGAGGCCTGCTGCATACCTTCCTAAAAAGTAAACGCTATGTCTCTGCGTTTAAAAAGAAACCTCCCCCTCTTGAGAAGGCTAGTAGGTTCTACAGCTAAAGAACGGAAGGCCATCTTGGGTCGCTGTTCTTCAGATCTCATATTAGCCCTATGTGAGATTGCTTTGAATCTTCTCAAAGGACGCATTCCACTCACCCTGAACCAATTGAAAAAATTAAGGAGACAAAAGACAGCGATCAAACTCTTTGCCAATAAAAGGGCCAGTCTTCAAAAGAAAAGACATAGTATACAACAGTCTGGGGGTTTTCTTCTACCTTTACTCAGTATAGCCGTGCCCTTCATCACCAGCCTTATTGCGGCCAGACGTGGTGGTTGAACACGTGGGTGTGATGGCCACTAAAATGTACTTGGTGCCTCAACAAGAGTTGGATAGACTTAAAAAACAAATGCAGGGTCCTGAAGATATCAGACAAACAGCGGAAAATGATTTGGATACGGCCATGAAGGATGTTTTGAACCGAAAAGGATTGAACCCCTATGATAAGATTCAAAAATACACAAACCTAATGCAAAGGTATTTGACTCGGGTAAAGCAAGGGGAGAGAGAGACTAACCATTTAACCCTTTCCCTACCGGACCCTTTAACAGATGTCGAACCTAACGATAGCCATGCCCCTGTAAGGCCTGTACCGTCGATCTTACCTAGTGGCGATAATATGTCGGGTGAAGCTCAAATGCCATTTGAAGATAAAGTTATGCATGACCTACTGACACATGTGCCTTTACGTAACAGGAAGAATGTTAAATACATTATGAACAAGATAAAAGACTCAAAGGGGATAGCTGCTTGGAACGACTCTGGAGAGTTTATCCTTCAGGGCTCTGTGGTTAGGGGGTCCCATATGCAGGACTTGCTTAAAAGTACCACGGCTGCCCACAAGGTTGCTGATGACCGAAGGCCTCCCGGCTGGCGTCAGTTTCTTAAGGCCCTGGCAATCCTCAACATCCCCCTCTCCGGTGTACCCAACCATAAGCTTCGTCAACAGATTCAAGCTTTAAAACAAAAGCCTTCAACGAGATACAGCACCCCTAAAGATGCCCCAACGACACCGGCCCCATATGAAAGCGATGATGCTAACTCATTTACTCCCATGAACGTCTCAGGACCTTTTCCTAAACCCGATCTCTCGGCGTGGTTAGACTTTTGAAAATGACTTTTGAATGACTATGATTAAATTCAATAAATTTTTTATTTGAAAAATAAGCAAGTTAACATTTGTGGCATTCTTGAAACATATGACGTGAGCATACGCCTTGATTACGCGTTCTTAAAGGACACACATTTGAACACTTTTGATATTTTCTAACAAAACAAGATACAAGGTTATCATTACTTCTTAAATCATCCTTATAAAGAGACATAACATCTTCAAAAGAAACTCCCCGGGCTCTTTGGCACAGGTAAAATACACAGTGGTGACCGCATGTAGTGGAAAGGTTATCTTGCACTTGTTTGATGTTGTAGTAGATCTTTGTACCGTTTAGGGTCAAAAAATCTTTAATAGATTTAGGGAAATGTGAAAAACCGGGGGGAAAGCCATAGGAATCAAAAAAAGTTGAGATTTTTCGTCCACCTTCCTGTTCTAATGTCATAGCTAGCCAATGTTCACCAGGCATGTGTTTAGGATGGGTATTGACAATAAACATTGCAGGCCTCTCAGACCATATCTCCATAGGTAATTCATCACAAGCCAACACTCCACAAAATTGTTTTCCAATCAAGCGGCTCATGAGCCCGTCCAACTCTTGGGTATTCATGTCTTTGTTCAAAGGTCCTTAATAATAATCCACTAAGACCTGTCTTCGGGCATTCACTTCCAAGATTGAATCAGAGCATGCGTAAACAATCATGCTAACTGTACAGGCTAAAGGTGTACGGAAACGCATTTCCAGCCTGAGGTTACCTTGGGACACCACAGACAGATTTCCTGAGGTGTCATCATCAGGTGATAAATTGAAAGCATACAATGTGTAACCCTCTGCAAAATCATTTCTGTCAATAGGTAAAGAGAGATCTTTTAGATGTCGCCCTGTAGCCAGGAATAGATTGTAAAATTCTCGCACAGATATGTTGTTATTAAATTGTGGTTGGAAAGCCTTCGCCGGAACCTGACGTCCGTCCTGACAGAGCGCTACATACTCTGCATTGAAGTGCTGAAAATTAAAGGGGTTTTTATCTAAACTGCCCGTATTAGAGGCGTGATCAACCAGACCTATAACCACATATCTAGGTAAAGGGCCTAGAAATAGGTTTTCTTGACTGCAGATTCTACTGCCCACAGGTATGCTAAAGGTTTTCATGGTAATTCTTTGGAGAGGGTAAAGGGCATTTCCTTTCATCAAAGCATGTGAGTGACCCAGGCGCACGGCCGGAGATACAGATACTTTTTTAATAAAAAGGGTTGCCCCCAACACTTTCAAACTAAAATCCCCGTCTTGGGGAGACATCAGGCAAAAATCATCCTTGGCCCTGGTTAATTTTAATCTTAAATCAACCGAATTTAAGAGTAACCGTTCTTGAAAGAAAATGTCAGAGTGTATAGGGCCTAGCAAATGAAACTCTCGAGATTCGGCGCAGTAGCGAGCTCGTGCCGCTAGTCCTTTGTTTGCACCGGTGGAAGGGTCTGTCGATTCCATAGAGGCTCCTGCAGTATCCTTGCTAAACAGCCCGGCGCTAAATTGGGTTTTGAGAGTGTCTTCGGAGTAGTTTAGTAAACACTCCATGATGGCTCTATAAGGGTATGTAGCGCTGCTTTGACTGATTAGGCGTTCACCCAAAGTCACATCAACTTGGGAGAAAATGGTGGCCAAGGGGTAATTAATGAGACTCACTTTGGCATCGTCTGCAATATTAGACCCATCTCTTTTGGTCACTTTTAGACGTAAATGCACCAAGGTGTTGTTGAGGTCCAGATAGTTGTCACCATGGCCTGGTATGAAAAATTCGATAGGCCCGTTATCGGTAATAGCAGAGAGAGGGGCTATCTCCACATAACTGGATCTATCTATTGAATGCTGCGTTAACGGTGCCGTGAAAAGATCAAGTTCTGTCTTTATAGCTTCAGAGGACATTCGATGTAAAAGAGCCATGTCACTTATTCTTTTAGAAAATACTTCCTAGTATTCTTTTAGCCTGTTTTGGTACAGACCTCCTCACTTTACCCCGTCTTTGACTTACTGAGGTTCTTTTAACAGTTAACCGACGCTTTTTAGGTGCAGGTCTACGCCTTAAACCAGGAGGTCTCTTTTTTGGCCTTCGAGACAATATCATAAGCCCCGAGCCTTCTTGATGCTCCACCTCTGGTGACGCCCTTCGGGTCATAGCATTGGCTACAACCTCACTTACTATATTTTTAGCCGCTGATTTTAAATGTGGTTTGGCTATGCTGAAGCCTCTCTTCATAAACGGTAAAACCATCCTGAAGAGGTTACGGAATATACCTCCTATCCCCGAACCATACATTGTCGGCGCTCCATGATATCCTGGTAGTCCATTACCCACTTGATCCACATAGTATGAAACATAACGGTTAGGGTCGAGCTGATGGAGCTCCATAACCCTTTTATTTGTATTATGTTTATAAATATAATACAGCTATTATATATGTAGAGAGGTTTTGGTGGGTCTAAAGTGGAGTTTTACAATCGTTTTACCATAAGTAAATTCAATGTTTTCGTTCTGATCCGTTTTAAGCTCAACCAGAATGTTTTCAATATAGTTCTTGCTGACATGTACGTAGTGCGGCTTGTCATAATTGACAGTGACGATGTCCCCATCCTTGCCGTCTATATGAACTGTTCGCAGGAGGGGGACACAGCTGTCTCCGACCCTTTGATAGGTTATGATGTCGGTATAGACAAATATGTTGTAAAAGCCTGCATGTATATCCGCAGGGAATGGGAATAATTTATCGTTCACATACGTCCATTTATTGGGACCCATCCCCAACATGTAGGATAAATTACCGCTGGTCTTTATACCTCCGTTAGCAGGCCCTGAGATTTGTATCCTTTTATGGATTGGATTGTAGAATAGGAATATTTCCATCTTGTTCAGGGTTAGGTGTTCATTCAACTCTGAGACGATCCTGTCGACGGTTCTATAGAAACCTTTTTTAAGCTTAATAAGTTTCGCAGGTTCCGAGAACCTTTTGCAATAAAAATCACGGTCCTTAGCTTTGATATTATACCAACTATGGGGGTATGTAATCTCGCTGAGACCTACTTCCCAAGCCTCTGATAACTCTATAGGCTTTGGAAAATTGGTTGTATACTTCGAACTCTGATTATTACGATATATCTGTGCCGACGCATTACTGGGGAGAGTCAGGTAGAAGCCGCTGTGTTCCATGATGCCCAACTGTGTACACGCGAATGATGCGCTAGTTATCATGACTAGGGGTTTAAATTAACCCCCGTTGCCTCCACCACATCCTGCTCCAATACCCAACTGTTGAACTTTTGAGGCCAGTTTTTCCAGCGGACCAGCAACCATTTTTTACCCTTTTCTCTCTTCTGATCTAGAATCTCCTCCACGTGAAAGACTTTGTCTTTACCCAACTGGACCTTCTGTAATTCCTTCTCATAAAAAGATCCCTCTATAAGATCCCCGTCATAATCTTTTAATTTGTAGACCGGCGGAATGCGTGGCAGACATTCGGTAACGGTAAACAACTCCGAGCTAAAGCCTTGTTCGTATTTTTTGTCGAAAACACCCCTCAACTTTGATATACGCACCAAGTCACCCACTAGGAATTTAAAAGTCATTTTTTTCTTACGGCGAAGTGGGAACAAACCATACATATTTTTAAAGACTTGAAAAGAGTTTTCCGAAGAGACCTCCGAGGGCTTCATACGTATAGTCTTATGGTAGCTGTGGTTGTAACCGTTTACTAAATCCTGAACTATGTCTGTATATCGGTTGGTGTTGTGAGCTGTAAAATAGCGCCACATCCGCTCTTTCAAAGTCCTATTAAAGCGTTCCACAACCGAAGCTTTCAAATCAGAGCCTGTAGCAAAATGTACTATATTATACTTATTCATTAGCTTCTGAAATGTTTTATTAAAAAATTCTTTTCCGCCATCCGTCTGCACTTTCTTGGGGGCGCCTCCTGCCTTCAAGATCGATTCAAAGGCCCTGGTCACCTCTGCCCCGCTCTTATTTTTTAACACCCTTACATAGGCTAATTTAGAGAAAATATCTATAACCGTTAGCATGTAGCGATTTCCATCATTTTTATCGGCAAGGGACTGCATGTCACATAGATCCGCCTGAAATTGGGATAATGGATGCGTAGAAAAAACTCTATTTCTTGGAAAATGTTTTCTTACAGGTTTATGTAGAGTGTAGGCATCTTGCTCTGATAACCATTCATTCACTTTAGCATCGCTTAACAGACTCCCTGTTTCTTCGACTATAGCTCTCTGTAAACGCTCTTTACCACCATAAGACCCGGGGTTAGAGGGATTATAATATATGTTTTTCAACAGCTGCTCAGCCATCCTTCTTGCCTCTCTGAGGTACAATAACTGTAATGAGCCACTTTCATATAACGACAACATTTCAGTTTGTGAATTTTTATTTTAAGAATGCAACAATTATTACGTATACAGACAATTCAGGATTTGTTGCAAGATACAAGTCCCCGTTTTCTCAACAATCACAGCATGCAACACCCTGTATATATTGTTTAGATTTACAGGTTTGTTTCGCTGAATTTTTAAAACACACACGTCTGATATATAAGTATATAAACAACAAATATGATACACATTCACATTAAAGGGTGGTTCAAACAAATAATGTAAAATCTTAGCCAAAGTTATTTCTAGTTCTTCAGAATCCTCAACAAGCCTTGATACCATATGTGACCATTGTAAACTCTCGCCCGTATGTCGGACATGTTTCATGATTTGCTCCATTTTTAACACACGCTCTACAATAACCCCTGTATTGTGGGTTGTGTAGAACTTTACATTGTTCACTTTATTTTCAATAATCTGATGCATAACATTTGTAAGGTCTCTCAAAAGAAAAAATGTATTTATTCGCTCAAACATCGTAGACACATAGTTACCCATAGCTCTAAATAAACAAAATGTCACTCGGTCTCTTGGGATTTATTGAGCCAGAAAAGCATCACATCAGCCATCACAGCTTCCCTGTATTTGTTGTCGTCCACCAGGGTGTGTCGGATTTCTTTGAGTTTCTCATGGATGAAGAGGGCCTCCTTCAGTTCATGTAGGAAGGCTTCGGTTACCCCGTAAACTCTAGGGATAGACGGCGCAATACCCATAGACTCCAGGGCGATGACCAGCGCTGGTATAAAACGGCAGGACCACAGTCTTTTCACCAGCTCCTCAAAATGATTGAAAAAGTAGTATCTAGGAGGGTCGTAGAGGCAAGGATGACGACGCTGGCTGGGATGATTGATCTCACAGCCGATGCATTTTTCTCGTATATATTCGCCAATCACCACGTTTAAAAGTGTAGCTACAGAGGCCTTGATTGTATCCACAAAAACAGTACTGGCCACCCCATCAAACACATCCTCAGGCTGGGTAAATGTCGGTGGTGTCACGGGTCTTGCCAGGGGTGCGTAGAGTGTAGGGCTTCGTGGCATAGAGTCTTTAGTGTCGGGCCCCCATGACGTAGTGGCTTCCTCGTAGATGGTCTGGAGATCCATGGTGTATGCTGAAATGAAGAACTGTCTGCTTTTTTTCTTTTTATTGTAGAACAAGGCCCTTGGGTATCTGGGGGGGCGGGGTTAAAGCATCCGCTTACTTAGTTTTCTTCTGACGCTGTATCTTCTTGAGGCTCTTTTGCATCGTAATCTTTACGATTCGTATATATTATGCACTTCTTTAAATGAACAAGGCTCTGACGCTGTTGGCTCTGTACAAAGAGAGCATCCAACGGTTGCAACATTTTCAATTCCAGTACATCCCAACTGTTAAAAGGAATAAGCAGACGCAGTCGGGTATCCCCAGTCAGGCCACCACCCCTAAGTTTGTGGTTTCGGATTGCCTCGGTGCCGATATAGAACTCCACGCTGCCGCACGGTCGGCCATTCTTTCTTTGTATTTTCACCCTGTGAAATATTTGTCCTGAGGAGTCCGGGGTACCTTCCCAACGGGTCTCGTGGCCCGTGAACACACTATACCCCTTGGTGATAAGGCTCAGTTCAGGACACACAACCTTGCGAAAAACCGACCAGTCTTCAACACCATATTCCAAGCCTACAGTCTGGTCTGTATATTCTTCTCCTTCATCTACCGTATAGAGGGTCACTCTACAGGCCAGGTAATCAAACCGATACCCCCACTGCTGGCCATTAGACATCAGCACTTGATCTGTCAGAGCATGTGCTGGCGGTATTTGGGTTCTATACACATTTAAAAAACGTTTTTTTGGCGCATCATATATTGCTGGTTGATACTTTGCCCTTTCTCTATGGGCAACCCGAAGGCCTGTTTCAGTTGTTACAGTCATCACTGCTTTGGTACCGATCCCAAATTCCATGGTTATTCTTAAGATCTTGTGCACTCTTAAACAGGTATTGTTCAGCGGCTTTATAAGGGGCCTTAACCAACCCAAACCGTGAGAAACAGTAACAGGTTGACCTGACACATGGTCACTTACTCAACCCAGGGCATGCACCCTTCTACATGACATAGGGTCATAAATCATTACATAGGGTCATAAATCAGGCTTGGGTCATCAATCATTAACGGCCTGTCAAAGGGACCCTTACTCACCCCATAGCCCCCACCTAACCAGGCTTGTCTATCAGGCTTGGGTCATCAATCATTAACGGCCTGTCAAAGGGACCCTTACTCACCCCATAGCCCCCACCTAACCAGGCTTGCCTGACCAGAAGACATGCACACGTCATCACTACATAGGGTTCACATAGAGTTCACATAGGGTCATCAATCAAAATTTTGACCCGTGACATCTACTCTATTCTCTCTAGTGTCAATATTTTGTGTGGCCACCATCATTTTCCAGCACTGCCTTAACCCTCTTGGGCATGGAGTTCACCAGAGCTTCACAGGTTGCGACTGGAGTCCTCTTCCACTCCTCCATTATGACATCAAGGAGCTGGTGGATGTTAGAGACCTTGCACTCCTCCACCTTCCGTTTGAGGATGCCCCACATATGCTCAATAGGGTTTAGGTCTGGAGACATGCTTGGCCAGTCCATCACCTTTACCCTCAGCTTCTTTAGCAAGGCAGTGGTCGTCTTGGAGGTGTGTTTGGGATCGTTATCATGTTGGAATACTGCCCTGCGGCCCAGTCTCCGAAGGGAGGGGATCATGCTCTGCTTCAGTATGTTACAGTACATGTTGGCATTCATGATTCCCTCAATTAACTGTAGCTCCCCAGTGCCGGCAGCACTCATGCAGCCCCAGACCATGACACTCCCACCCCCATGCTGGACTGTAGGCAAGACACACTTGTCTTTGTACTCCTCACCTGGTTGCCGCCACACACGCTTGACACCATCTGAACCAAATAAGTTTTGGTCATCAGACCACAGGACATGGTTCCAGTAATCCATGTCCTTAGTCTGCTTGTCTTCAGCAAACTGTTTGCGGGCTTTCTTGTGCATCATCTTTAGAAGAGGCTTCCTTCTGGGACGACAGCCATGCAGACCAATTTGATGCAGTGTACGGCGTATGGTCTGAGCACTGACAGGCTGACCCCCCACCCCTTCAACCTCTGCAGCAATGCTGGCAGCACTCATACGTCTATTTCCCAAAGACATCCTCTGGATATAAAGCCGAGCACGTGCACTCAAGTTCTTTGGTCGACCATGGCGAGGCCTGTTCTGAGTGGAACCTGTCGAGTTAAACCGCTGTATGGTCTTGGCCACCACGCTGCATCTCAGTTTCAGGGTCTTGGCAATCTTCTTATAGCCCAGGCCATCTTTATGTAGAGCAACAATTCTTTTTTTCAGATCATCAGAGAGTTCTTTGCCACGAGGTGCCATGTTGAACTTCCAGTGACCAGTCAGTATGAGGGAGTGTGAGAGCGATGACACCAAATTTAACACACCTGCTCCCCATTCACACCTGAGACCTTGTAACACTAACGAGTAACATGACACCGGGGATGGAAAATGGCTAATTTGGACATTTTCACTTAGGGGTGTACTCACTTTTGTTGCCAGCAGTTTAGACATTAATGGCTGTGTGTTGAGTTATTTTTAGGGGACAGTAAATGTACACTGTTATACAAGCTGTACACTCACAACTTTACATTGTAGCAAAGTGTCATTTCTTCAGTGTTGTCACATGAAAAGATATACTCAAATATTTACAAAAATGTGAGGGGTGTACTCACTTTTGTGATATACTGTAAGTATTCAGACCCTTTGCTATGAGACTCGAAGTTGAGCTCAGGTGCATCCTGTTTAATTTGATCATCCTTGAGATGTTTCTACAACTTGATTGGAGTCCACCTGTGGTAAATTCAATTGATTGGACATGATTTGGAAAGGAACACAACTGTCTATATAAGGTCCCACAGTTGACAGTGCATGTCAGAGCAAAAACCAAGCCATGAGGTTGAAGGTATTGTCCGTAGAGCTCCGAGACATGATTGTGTCGAGGCACAGATCTGGGGAAGGGTACCGAAACATTTCTGCAGCATTGAAGGTCCCCATGAACATAGTGGCCTCCATCATTCTTAAATGGAAGAAGTTTGGAACCACCAAGACTCTTACTAGAGCTGGCCACCCGGCCAAACTGATCAATCGGGGGAGAAGGGCCTTGGTCAGGGAGGTAACCAAGAACCCGATGGTAACTATGACAGAGCTTCAGAGTTCCTCTGTGGAGATGGGAGAACCTTCCAGAAGGACAACCATCTCTGCAGCACTCCACCAATCAGGCCTTTCTGATAGAGTGGCCAGATGGAAGCCGCTCCTCAGTAAATTGAAAACCCACTTGGAATTTGCCAAAAGGCACCTAAAGGACTTTCAGACTATGAGAAACAAGATTCTCTGGTCTGATGAAACCAAGATTGAACTCTTGGAATGTGAAAAGCTGTCATCAAGGCAAAGCATGGCTACTTTAAAGAATCTTAAATATAAAATATATTTTGATTTGCTTCACACTTTTTTGATTACTACATGATTCCATGTGTGTTATTTCATAGTTTTGATGTCTTCACCATTATTCTACAATGTAGAAAATAGTTTTAAAAATAAAGAAAAACCCTTGAATAGGTGTGTCCAAACTTTTTACTGGTACTGTATAAAGGGAATCTACATGGATCTGTCTCTGTGTAGGACCAAACATGCAACAAAGGAAGCATAAAGGAGACATGAAGTAGATCCTTGTCTCATCGCGCACCAGCGACTCCTGTGGCGGGCCGGGCACAGGAGCGCGCTAACCAAGGTTGCCAGGTGCACGGTGTTTCCTCCGACACATTGGTGCGGCTGGCTTCCAGGTTGGATGCGCGCTGTGTTAAGAAGCAGTGCGGCTTGGTTGGGTTGTGTATCGGTTGTGTAACAATTGGATACCACAAAATTGGGGAGAAAAAGGGGTACAATTCAAATACATTTAAAAATGTAATAAAAAAAAAAAACTGACCATCCTACCGATCCTCGACTTCGGCGATGTCATCTATAAAATAGCCTCCAACACTCTACTCAACAAATTGGATGCAGTCTATCACAATGCTATCCGTTTTGTCACCAAAGCCCCATATATCACCCACCACTGCGACCTGTACTCTCTCATTGGCTGGCCATCGCTTCATACTCATTGCGAAACCCACTGGCTCCAGGTCATCTACAAGTCTCTGCTAGGTAAAGCCCCACCTTATCTCAGCTCACTGGTCACCATATCAGCACCCACCCGTAGCACTCGCTCCAGCAGGTATATCTCACTGGTCACCCCCAAAGCCAATTCTCCTTTGGCCGCCTTTCCTTACAGTTCTCTGCTGCCAATGACTGGAACGAACTGCAAAAATCACTGAAGCTAGAGACCCATATCTCCCTCACTAACTTTAAGCACCAGCTGTCAGAGCAGCTCACAGATCACTGCACCTGTACATAGACCATCTGTAAACAGCCCATCCAACTACCTCATCCCCATACTGTATTTATTTATCTTGCTCCTTTGCACCCCAGTATCTCTACTTGCACATTCATCTTCTGCACATCTACCATTCCAGTGTCTAATTGCTATATTGTAATTACTTCGGCACCATGGCCTATTTATTGCCTTACCTCCCTTATCTTACCACATTTGCACTCACTGTATATAGATTTTTCTTTTTTCTACTGTATTATTGACTGTATGTTTGTTTATTCCATGTGTAACTCTGTGTTGTTTTATGCGTCGAACTGCTGTGCTTTATCTTGGCCAGGTCGCAGTTGAAAATGAGAACTTGTTCTCAACTAGCCTACCTGGTTAAAAAAAGGTGAAATAAAAAATATATGTATATAAATACTGAGTGAACTATGTCATACATCCATTCTATAGATTCCTACTGCAACACTACTGAGTGCAACATTCTCTACCATGCCCCTTTCTGTTTCCATCCTCACGATTTCTCTCCACCTAATCCTACTCTCTTTCTCTCTCTATCTCCCTCTTCCTCTCTCTCCCTCTCTCCCGCCCTATACCCAGTCCCCAAACCTCTTTCTTTCTGTCTCTTTCTCTTTTACTCTCTCTCCCTCTTTCCCTCTTTCCCCTCCCTCCCCCTATCTCTCTCCCTCTACCAAGAGGAGATCCGGCATATGCCCATATCTGTCTGGCAGTAAATGATGACGTCTGAGGCCAGTTACATAGGCCTTCCCATCAGTACCACAGACTGACATCACTCAGAGGTGTATCCGATCTCGCTTGGCATAAGGAGGACATCACTCACAATTTTCTACTTCCTTTATCCACCATCGTTTGGATTCCATGACATCTAAACGTTCCTTCTCTGGTCTCTCAATAAGCTACATACAATGTAATGGTCAGTTAGATTCATTCTGGACAAATGCATACAGCTCAGCTCAGGAGACTGGGTAGACCAGAGAGGATACATTTTATGTCTCTATATTACTGCAGGTGGATCATGAACTCGTTGACCAAAAGACTGTACCAGACGAACAATCAAGAATCAAATATGGCATGATACCACACAGCTTCAGGCATAGCTAATCAATCCAAGCCCTTCTGATCAATAACCTTATCAAATGTGCACTTACACAGCATTCTCTCTTCCTCATGTTAACTTTTAACACCAACTGTAAAACCAATGAGAGACATAAACTCTTTATTGTTCCACAGGCTCTTGAACATGGCGTGGGTCTGTTTGTGGAGCCAGAGATCAATAATAAAGGCACTGATAGTCAGAGTGTTTTAGAACCTGCCCATTCATGTTTCATTCATATTCAATATCTCTCCTGAATTTCCATATCCTTCAAGTTATTCTCTTTGACTGGATCTGTGGGAATAGGTAGGACGGGGGTCCCAGGTGGGCTAGTGATATACAATGGCCTTTCAGACAGGCTCTGTATTTCCACTCTACTCTTGTCTGCTCCTTTGTGTCTCTCTTCAGAGAAAGAAGAAGAGCTCTGCTACCTGAACAATGTTGTGACCTTCTGCTTCAGATGATCTCCTGAGATACACTCATCTGAATGAGACAGTCTAGTGTATAGCTAGAGGATATACTATTGTGGAGGAAATACTGATAAAAGACACTAGGAAGGGATTGCATTTTCACCCGCTTGGACTCAGTGCCTGCCTGCCTGCCTGCCTGTCTGCCTGCCTGCCGTCACAGCCAACTGAGTTCTCTGGTTCTATGAATGAATCATCCCAGTCGTTTTTGAACGGCACTCCGCCCCGGGGCGCTATTCCATTCAGGATCATTGATAGAGTGCTTTTAATTAAGGTGGCTGGGCTACTTAGGCTGGCGGTGGAACGTTGCCGGCGGGCGATGGCAGGGCTTGCCAAGTCTAATGGAGGTATAGCATGGTACTCAGTCACTCTCATCCCCTCCCTCTGCTAGCCAGCCCTCCATTCATCCGCCTCTCACTGAGGTCCCATATGGCAAGCTGCAAAGACAAAATTGTCTATATCGTGAAAATGTATGAACACAACAAATATGTTTTTTGGTGTAGGCTTAAGGTCAGGGTCAGGGCTAGTAGATAGTTAGTTGAACATCTACAAACCACCTGTAGGGGACATTCCAAATAAGGTGTTATCGACTGCTCTAACTCATAAATATTCATGGACATATTTTGGTCATTAATGAATGATTTAATTAATTGGCAATTTAGAGGATTGTCTCTGTTGTTGATCACTCTTCAGATATCTACTGCAATTCAAACAAGAACCAATATGTATCTGGTCCACTGAAGCTGAATATTCATAACTTCCCTTTCAAAGAGACTTTAAGCTTTAACAATCTATAGATGGATACAAATAACTCAATAGTCAGTACAGTATGTGTACATGTATGTATGGACTGTCCTTAACCTTTAACTCATTCAGCAAACTTCCTTTTATTCCTCCGTATTCTCACACACTCCGTCACACACACTCCGTCACACACACTCTGTCACACACACTCTGTCACACACACATGCAAAAACACACACACAAACAGACACACACACAGACACACCATTGAACACTGGAGTGGAGCCAATGTAGTGACATTGTCTGTGACTCACCAAGCACAGTCTGAATGATGATGAGGCTCCCTCTGAGAAACAACCTACATTAATAGGATTGTTTTCTTGTCTTGCCCAAATAAGGTGGATGGATGGCAGTAGGATGGTCAGCCCTGGACTGAAGGTGTTGCCCATATAAGGTGGATGGATGGCAGTAGGATGGTCAGCCCTGGACTGAAGGTGTTGCCCATATAAGGTGGATGACAGTGGATGGTCAGTCCTGGACTGAAGGTGTTGAACATATAAGGTGGATGGATGACAGTAGGATGGTCAGTCCTGGACTGAAGGTGTTGCCCATATAAGGTGGATGGATGACAGTAGGATGGTCAATCCTGGACTGAAGGTGTGCCCATATAAGGTGGATGACAGTAGGATGGTCAGTCCCCGACAGAAAGTGCTGCCCATATAAGGTGGATGACAGTAGCATGGTCAGTCCTGGACTGAAGGTGTTGCCCATATAAGGTGGATGACAGTAGGATGGTCAGTCCTGGAGAGAAAGTGTTGCCCATATAAGGTGGATGACAGTAGGATGGTCAGTCCTGGACTGAAGGTGTTGCCCATATAAGGTGGATGACAGTAGGATGGTCAGTCCTGGACTGAAAGTGTTGCCCATATAAGGTGGATGGATGGCAGTAGGATGGTCAGTCCTGGACTGAAGGTGTTGCCCATATAAGGTGGATGGATGACAGTAGGATGGTCAGTCCTGGAATGAAGGTGTTGCCCATATAATGTGGATGACAGTAAGATGGTCAGTCCTGGACAGAAAGTGTTGCCCAGATAAGGTGGATGACAGTAGGATGGTCAATCCTGGACTGAAGGTGTTGCCCAGATAAGGTGGATGACAGTAGGATGGTCAGTCCTGGAGAGAAAGTGTTGCCCATATAAGGTGAATGACAGTAGGATGGTCAGTCCTGGACAGAAAGTGTTGCCCAGATAAGGTGGATGACAGTAGCATTGTCAGTTCTGGACTGAAGGTGTTGCCCAGATAAGGTAGATGACAGTAGGATGGTCAGTCCTGGACAGAAAGTGTTGCCCAGATAAGGTGGATGACAGTAGGATGGTCAGTCCTGGACTGAAGGTGTTGCCCATATAAGGTGGATGACAGTAGGATGGTCAGTCCTGGACTGAAAGTGTTGCCCATATAAGGTGGATGGATGGCAGTAGGATGGTCAATCCTGGACTGAAGGTGTTGCCCAGATAAGGTGGATGACAGTAGGATGGTCAGTCCTGGAGAGAAAGTGTTGCCCATATAAGGTGAATGACAGTAGGATGGTCAGTCCTGGACAGAAAGTGTTGCCCAGATAAGGTGGATGACAGTAGGATTGTGAGTTCTGGACTGAAGGTGTTGCCCATATAAGGTGGATGACAGTAGGATTGTCAGTTCTGGGCTGAAGGTGTTGCCCAGATAAGGTGGATGACAGTAGGATGGTCAGTCCTGGACAGAAAGTGTTGCCCAGATAAGGTGGATAACAGTAAGATGGTCAGTCCTGGAGAGAAAGTGTTGCCCATATAAGGTGGATGACAGTAGGATGGTCAGTCCTGGACTGAAGTTTTTGCCCATATAAGGAGGATGACAGTTGAATGGTCAGTCCTGGACTGACGTTTTTGCCCATATAAGGAGGATGACAGTAGGATGGTCAGTCCTGAACAGAAAGTGAAATGAATAGGTGAAATAAGTGAAATTGTTCAAGACTGAAACTGAAAAAACTCAAAACTATTGCTTGAAGATTATACCCTGCCTTCAGAAAGTAATCATACCTCTTGACTGGTTCCACATTTTGTTGTGTTACAACCTGAATTCCAAATTGATTAAACTTTTTTCTTTCTCACCTATCTACACACAATACCCCATTATGACAAAATGAAAAGATGTTTTTCAATACTTTGCAGAAGCCCATTTTACAGGTGTGAGTCTTTCTGGTTAAGTCTCTGAGAGCTTTCCACACCTAGATTGTGCAACATTTGCCCATTATTCTTTTCAAAGTTCTTCAAGCTCTGTCAAATTGGTTGTTGATCGTCGCTAGACTACCATTTTCAGGTCTTTTTTTCAAGTAGATTTATGTCAAAACTGTAACTCGACCACTCAGGAACATTCATTGTCTTCTTGGTAAGCAACTCCAGTGTAGATTTGGAGTTGTGTTATTGTCTTGCTGAAAGCATACTGAACCAGATTTTCGTCTAGGATTTAGCTTGTGCTTAGGTTTATTCCACATATTTTTTATCCTGAAAAACTCTCCATCCTTAACGATTACCAGCATACATACCCATGACATGATGCAGCAACTACTATGCTTGAAAATATGGAGCGTGGTACTCAGTAATGTGTTTTATTGGATTTGCCTCTAACATAACACTTTGTATTCAGGACAAAAAGTGAATTGCTTTGCCAAATTGTTTTGCAATATTGCTTTAGTGCCTTGTTGCATGTTTTGGAATATTTTTTATTCTGTACAGGTTTCCTTCTTTTCACTCTTTCAATTAGGTTAGTATTGTGGAGTAACTACAATGTTGTTGATCTATCCTCAGTTTTCTCCTATCACAGCCATTAAACTCTGTAACTATTTTAAAGTCCCTATTGGCCTAATGGTGAAATCCCTAAGCAGTTTCCTTCCTCTCCAGCAACTGAGCTAGGAAGGGTCTTTGTGGTTGAATCTGTGTTTGAAATGCACTGCTTGACTGTGGGGCCTTACAGATAATTGTCCTGTATATATGTGCCCTCGGTCCTTTTCGGTTATTGTTACCATGTTCGTTGGACTTGTGAGTACCTGTACTGTTGTATCGGCTTCTATGCTACATGTTATTGTGCAGTTGTTTTACGGGTCTCTTCCTGTGTATTATTTAGAGGTTTACACATCGCTCTTTTGTTTAGGTGGAGAAAATAAAAAACCCTATTACATATTCCTGCACTTGTCCTATCATTATACCGTGTGACAAAACCACTGCAATGTGGTCTGACCTCCAGTCTGGTATAGTTGGTCACCTTGTGAATATGAACATTGATTCATGTTAACAAAAGCCTTATAATCCCTTTGTGACAGTGACACCGTTCTGTTTGAACGAAGCCCAGTCATTGATAATCTCACTCAATGTCATTATTCTACACAATCCCAATTAACCAAGTGACAGAAGAGACCATGTACATGAATAGAGAACAGTATCCTTCACCGTGACCTAAGGCTGCATCCAAAATGGCACTAAGTGGTGCACTATATAGTGAATAGGTTGCCCTTTTGGACACAACACTAGTTATCATGGATACATTCATCTGAATCTGTTTCAATTTCCACATGTCATGTGATAAAAACCCAGGATAAACACAGACATGCATTAATCTAACATCAACGGTTTGACATTTGAGAGTCATTATTTCTACCATTGATAGAGCCTACACTTTCTCATGCTGTTTTGAACCTCTAATGCTGTAGGGATAATACGGAAGGGAGTGGTTTGTGGCACACACCAGTGGAGGCTGGTAGGAGGAGCTATAGGAGGACGGGCTCATTGTAATGTCTATAATGGAATAAATGGAACGTTATCAAACACATCCAACACATGGAAACCACATGTTTGACTCTGTTCCATTTATTCCATTTTAGCCATTTCAATGAGCTTGTCCTCCTACAGCTCCTCCCACCAGCCTCCACTGATGTCAGCTCATACCGCAGTTACACCTCCAACACCATCAAAACATCTGCTATGTGGATGTCGGCCATCGCTGGTTAACGTCTTTTTGGACAGAATAATGTTGTTTCTCTCATATTTTATGTGCTGATTCACTTTAACCTCACGTATTCAGAATTCACTCTGCTTTGCCAAACAATTGCATGTATTACTGTGGGATATGTAAAATTGTCCACACACAATCAGACTATCCTTTACTCTTACTATCTGTTTATCTATCTGCAGCAGGCTGCCTTGTTGATTACACATTTTATGCACCACATAATGACTCGCAATTCAAATCCGCTGACACTTTCAGTAAGGTACAAAAACCACAATATGATCCGGGCCAAGAGACACATTATCCTGTTTTATACGTTGTGGGAATGTCTCTGTCTCTAAAAGGAGAGAGAGAGGGAGAGGATAGAAGAGGAAAAGGGAAGAAAGAGAGAGAGAATGAGAGGGAAAGAGAGAACACGTTATTTTGTATAGTAAAAGCCCAAACAGAAACATCATATGCTTTTTCAAAAAGATTTTCTGACACGGAACTTGATGACAGTTGGTTGTGATCCTGTAATCTCAGAGTTCCATACAGCCCTGTGTTACGTTATCAGATGGAGATAGTAGTGACATGTTGAGTGATACCTGCTGGGAATCAAGCTTGATTCTATTATCTACATGGTGGTGACATAGAGCCTCACCCCGGTCACCTGCCATGCCATGCTGTGTCATATCATGCCATCATATCTCTACAGCTTTTTATATAATTAGCATAGCTATGTCTGTTTCTCTCTGCCTCTCCACCCTGCTAACCTCCCCTTTATCTTCCTTGTCCACCCTGTCTCCTCCTCTATCTACACCTTTACTCCCTCTACCTCCTTTTACCTCTCTCTACCTCCCTCTTACCTCTCACATCTCTCCAGCTACCTCTCACATTTCGCCATGTACCGCCCACCTCTCCCCTTCTACCTCTGCCTTTTATCTTCCTTCTTCTCCCATAGCTCCCAGGGCTCTCCTCACATTCTTCCTCTACAGCAGCACGCCCACCTCTCATTCCTTCTCTCACTTGCTCCCTCTCCTCGTTTCTCTTTCATATTCTCTTTCGCTCAGTCTCCATCTTCCATTGTCTCTCCCACAGAATACCCGCTTCTTCTGATTTAAGAGCCCTTTCCCCTTCCTCCCCCTCCCTCTCCCTCTTTCCCTCTCCACCCCTCTCTCTTTTTCCCTTCTTCTCTCTCTCCTCAGTACCTCTCCTCTTCCCACTGTTAATTCGATAAGCAGTCCTAGTTGTGAGGATGATTAAAATCCATCTAGTGTCTTGGTGACTACAGATACCGTGGCAGCACAGATAATGTCATTAATATTAGCAGCAGCGTAAATCCATCCACCATAACTCTGTCTTCAGACCCGCCACTGCCGATGAACTAATCCTGATCCATAAATGTAATATTTGTTATTTATAAATTGAACGTTTTAGTAATATATGCATGTGATCTAATGACAGGCACAATGTGACGAGGCAAAAGGTCCAATTTCAAAAAGAGGAGTAGATTCAGGTGTCATTAGAACACATCCTATAGGTTGGATCACTGTAAAATGTCCACATTTTGACTGGGTCAATCCTAAAGTACTCATTGTAAATGATGCACATCATCATTGTATCTCTGTCTCAACATATGCTCAAGACTCATGCTCTTTCAAGGCTATTTGTATTGTGGGGTATGTGTTATAAATGTACACATCCCACTATGTGATTGATGGTGACAGTGTGACCTATTAGATCATCCGTAGACTATATATACTGTACATGACAGTGACATTATATATATATATATGCATCGTGACTGAAAGACACCTCATGTTATTTATTGGTCAAATTAAAATGAGCAATTTTCCATTAACAACATGTTTAAATAAAAGGAGTCCGTTGTGGCTGGGAGAAAGGCACTTGAGTTGTCAAGCACTCGGTGAGCTGCGTGGACACTGTGAACTTTGTGTTGTCAGTGTCAGTGCATCTCTCTCTTCACATCCAACACCTTTCTGCTAAACAAGCCAAGCTTTGTAATGAAAATCAGCTGGCTCCTCTCTGTCTCTGTGGGGTCAGACACCTGTTTAATTCTATTCTATTTCAGTTTAAGGGCTTTATTGGCATGGGAAACATGTTAAAATTGCCAAAGAAAGTGAACTAGATAATAAACAAAAGTGAAATAAACAATAAAAATGAACAGTAAACATTACACTCACAAAAGTTCCAAAAAGAATAAAGACATTACAAATGTCATATTATGTGCAATAGTTAAAGTACAAATGGGAAAATAAATAAAACATAAATATGGGTTGTATTTACGATGGTGTTTGTTCTTCACTGGTTACCCTTTTTTGTGGCAACAGGTCACACATCTTGCTGCTGTGATGGCACACTGTGCTATTTCACCCAATAGATATGGAGTTTATCAAAATTGGGTTTGTATTTGAATTATTTGTGGGTTTGTGTAATCTGAGGGAAATATGTGTCTCTAATATAGTCGTACATTTGGCCGGAGGTTAGGAAGTGCCGCTCTGTTTCCAGCTCCTTTTGTGGGCAGTACATATAGCCTGTCTTCTCTTGAGAGCCAGGTCTGCCTACGGCAGCCGTTCTAAATAGCAAGGCTATGCTCAATTATAATGATTCAATTTCCAATGATTCATTTTTAGAAAAGTGACTTTCAGAATCCAAACTATTGTCAATGTGAAGAAAAACATGTTCCACTGATGAGTAAAGGTGCAAATCAACTTTCTTTTTATGTTGAATTTTTGCTTTGGCGTAGGACAGGTCTTAAAGACTTACGTGAAACCTTCAACTTCAGTGCGTCATCAGACTCACTTATTTCCTTCGCTTCACTTGGACAGTCCGATTACAACGGGAACAATACACTGAGTGCCAAGGAGGGTCATAGGGGAACGTTTGAAAGTAATATTGACCATATGCAAAATATCACAACGGATATTAGTCATCACACAGCTCCGAGGAAGTACCTGTCAAGTAAATGTACTTGCTTAATTGATATAAAGCGAATTAGATACCTGTCACCCTTCTATCCCTTGCTATATAACCTAGTGCAGTACTACCGTGTGGTCACAAAGACACAACAGGACCAAAGTGAAGGCATTAAAGAGCAGCAGAGCTCGCTTACTGGAGCAGAGATAGAACTGAGGCGAGGTTGCAACCAAGGAGGGAACATATCATTTTTGTGCACGCTTGAGGCACTTATATGGAGAGAAGATACCAATTTCCGCAGGTGTCAACATCGAGCACTCAAAAGTCATAGAGAGTGGATAAAAAACATTTAAACTCAGTTTACAAGTGCCCGAGTAGCCTATTTCTACTTTTGAAAATCGAAACAAACGAAGAAAGAAGACTTAAACGGCTGAAGAGTTGCACGCAACAGATTGCTGCATCATGAAATTACTGCTACCGCTTGTGATAGCTTTTCTTGCTATCGCCCAAGTTTTTAGTGAAGAAATTGGTCCAAAGGAAGATCTTGATTATTGGATGGACGATCAAATTACGGTAGGCATTAATGATTTGATGTAAGACAAAAAAATATGTTAGGACAATTGTTTGTTAGAATCGCCTGTTAAACGAATTGTAAAAAATTGACATGGGAAAATGTAGGATTGCTTAACTATGGGGAAAATACTTTTTTAATTGGATGGCACAGCCTTGTGTTTTGTTTCATCAAAATTATTGAATGGCATTTCAACCAATTTCTATAAAATAAAATAAAATGTAAAATATTTGTATGCTTTTATAAAATAAGTCACCTGTTTGGAGAGCTTGGTCATGCGTAATTACGCATGTATACAGACAAAACATCAAACATTCTACCAGCAACACAAATTCTATGTCCGTGAAAGATGTATTATGATTCAATGGGGATAAAGTATGAGCTCTTAGCTCAGTGTGCTTCCACCATTACCTTAGTCCCAGAATGAAGCTCTATTCACATGTAGCGCACGTTCTCCCTCTGACATTGCGGGTTGGGCGCCTGCCAAGTCTCCGGGCGGGGCTCTTATTTCTCATCATCTGCAGTCGATTTGGGAACATTCAGCAGCTTACGCAAAGCGTTTTAACAAGGCGGGAGGGCTATACAATAGGGAAGGAACCAACGGAATTGGTTAATTGATGGGCACTTTCATGTGCATGGTCCATTAGCCATAGCAGCGGTTGGACTACTACTTAGACTAATGCTGACCTGTAGGCAACCCCGTCAGATAAAAATAGGTCGGATATAAAAGTTCACACGGGGGTGTCTTTACTGTTTTATATTGATTGCTCTGCGAGATTAGATCTAGTGCTATACAAGTGTACAATATTTTACGGGAAGGTATAGGTTGGAAGGCAATAAGGGAGTCAGTTTCCCCACCCCTCGTCCTATCCCCTTCTCTGGTGTCTAAATGTTCCATTAACTAGATTTTCTCCCTCGTGCAGGACGAGTGGCTGTCATCTGACCCATTCGGAGAGATACTGCGGAGAATGACGCGGAAACCGAGGCCGCATCAGTTCTTTGGCCTAATGGGGAAACGCTCCTCCGGTAAGACTGTGCTTCCTCGCGCCTCGCCCTGTCCTCACCCTTCACGCTCTTGAAGACACTTTCCCGTTTATTGAAATGAAATGCCAATTTTGATATTCATTATTAATGCCTTTAATAATTACATATTGTATATCAATATATTTATGCACGTTTTGTAGCGTATTCATACATTCTTAAATTAGATAATTATAGGCCTACATTGACTGAAGTCCCCCCTTTATTCCAACAGCAAATCCACAGATAACCCGAAAAAGTAAGTGAAAAACGTATTAATAATGACTTAATTCATCTTTTAAATTAATCTTGGAGAACATTTCCCAGGAAATGTTGCAATTGTCCATGCATACCAACAAATTAAGCCATGATTTAGTTATAATTATTTTTTCTGACATTATGTTACAAATGGAAAGGGACTGTGTGGGCAGTGTGTAAGGCAGGCAGGGGAAGCCAATCAGAACATTTGGCAAAGTTGGGGGAAATCTATTGTGACATCAACCCAAGTGATGATGGCTTTATTTGCACATGGGCCAGGTAGACCATGTGACAAGTGATGAAATGTGATGCGTTAACTCCATGAGTAGGGGGGATTAGGGATGACACAGGTCCTTCACCTGTACTTCACCAGTACTTCACCTGTATTTCACCAGTACTTCACCTGTATTTCACCTGTACTTCACCTGTATTTCACCAGTACTTCACCTGTACTTAACCTGTACTTCACCTGTATTTCACCTGTACTTCACCTGTATTTCACCAGTACTTCACCTGTACCTCACCAGTACTTCACCAGTACTTCACCTGTATTTCACCAGTACTTCACCTGTATTTCACCAGTTCTTCACCTGTACTTCACCAGTACTTCACCTGTATTTCACCTGTACTTAACCTGTATTTCACCTGTATTTCACCTGTACTTAACCTGTATTTCACCAGTACTTCACCTGTACTTCACCTGTATTTCACCTGTACTTAACCTGTATTTCACCAGTACTTCACCTGTACTTCACCTGTACTTCACCTGTATTTCACCAGTTCGTCACCTGTATTTCACCAGTACTTCACCTGTACTTCACCTGTATTTCACCTGTACTTCACCTGTACTTCACCTGTACTTCACCTGTACTTCACCTGTATTTCACCAGTACTTCACCTGTATTTCACCAGTTCTTCACCTGTATTTCACCAGTACTTCACCTGTACTTCACCTGTATTTCACCTGTACTTAACCAGTATTTCACCAGTATTTCACCTGTACTTCACCTGTATTTCACCAGTACTTCACCTGTATTTCACCTGTATTTCACCTGTATTTCACCAGTACTTCACCTGTATTTCACCAGTACTTCACCTGTATTTCACCAGTACTTCACCTGTACCTCAACTGTATTTCACCAGTACTCCTATGTGGGCGAGAGAAGTCGTGCTAACCAGAGGGGTGACATGATGTGAGAGGTGGGGTGAGAGGGGTGTGAGGGAGAAGACAGGCTGGTGTCACATATCCAGTGCCATAGGCCAACAGGTCCTCATTATCATTCATGGGAGGGAGAACACAAACCACATATTGCCCAGCAGCAAAAAAAACTAACAAAATGCAGGGGTTGAATAATTATATTTATTTTTGCATAATGGTAAATAAAAGTAGAGAGAGAGAGAGAGAGAGAGAGAGAGAGACCGGAAAATAAACCTGACAAATGTTTTAATTAAATCACAACCCACACAGCTAACAGGTCGTTTGATGGGATTTTAAGATGCAGTAGGTGGTAGTCTTAGTTCTGCCTTGAAGACAACTCTAGTCCCTCGCTAGGATACATAGTCTTAATTTTGCCATGAAGACCCCTCACTATGTCTCCCCTCTGTTCAGTCATTGAGGCATTTCCTTAATGACTCCCCCACTCAGCGATATGAGGCAGCAAGTACGTCATAAATACGTGTAGACCAACGTGTTGCCGGAGCCTTGATGCAGGCATGACTATGTCAGTCATTACAGGCAAAGAGAGAGAGTGAAGGAGAGAGAGTGAAGGAGAGAGAGTGAAGGAGAGAGATGGGGAGAGAGAGGGTGGGAGAGAAAGGGGGAGAGAGAGGAAGAGAGCGAGTGCTTCGATCAATGCCCCAAGGACATTTAGGCGTTCAATTATATTGGTTACGCTGATGATGGAAAGATGGTTCCGAGCAGCTCACCCTTCCATTGACACAAACCTATAATATAATATATACATTGTACAGTGTGCATATATATAAATATAATATGATCTATACCTTTTAAGATATATATAGTATGTTACACACAGCAAGGGGCCAAGCACTTATGATGTCCGGAGGGACAATTGAGAAGTGACTCGTGACTAGACCACCAATGGAAGATGCACATGATGCCATTGTCCCTTCATGATCGTCATGATTCCCATATTTCTGATGGGAATATTGAAGCATTTAAGTAAATTGATCACATTTGAGTTTACCCCACTTAATTTGAATGAGTATGATGGGTGTGTTGACAGATAGGGTATCCCAGGGGTCTCACGCAGAGTTTTATAACCCCACTACTCCCCCGTATCCCCATTCCCTCCACCCTTATATTATATTCCATTAGGGGGATTGACAGAGGCTGACAGAGACAACAGTCAGTCTGGGACGCAAATGTCCCCTCAGTACGTACATCCTATCCCTGCCCTCTTAGGAAAAAATCTCCAATCACAACCCTTCATTCCAAAACCTGTGGGTGGGCGCCGCTCTATCCCTCAGTCACTAGGGCAAGGGGATGGAGTCCGTCAGTCAATTTGTACGATACTAGAGATCAGTAGGAGAGGTCACACTCTGTCACCATCGAGGTTATACACCAGGCATTGCATCGATAACAAAAAATTATGGGTCACACTTTATTTGGATAGTCCCATATAGATGATCTACACATGGTCATACTATCAACACACTATCTGTTGATAAGCAACCGCTTGCTAAGGTAACGGTTAGGTTTAGAATAAGGGTAAGGGTTAAGGTTAGGGCTAGGTTTAGTTTAGGGTTAGGGTGTAAATAATATTGGAAGAACTCACCTTTTTGTTCTGCACACTAGTCACTGCATCACTCGCTGTCTGTAATTGCAGTGACAATGGTTTTAACTGTTACGGGAAGAAACTCACACCTTTTTCTCCTCTCTTCTCTTTCAGGGCATAAAATTAACTCCTTTGTTGGACTGATGGGTAAGAGGAGCCAAGAGAAACCAGGTAAGGGCCTCATATGAGCTTTTTACACGACTGATCGAACCAAGCTGTTCTTAGATGGCCTGATTACAAATTCACAATAATTGCTGGATCTGTGCTTAAAATGACAATCTGAAAATAAACTGTGCTGTGTTATTTACAAGCTTTCTCTTCAACTACAGATTCATATGAGTGGAACGCACTACAGAACTACGACAAGCGCCGTTAACCCGTTGGTCTTTCTTCAGTCCTCTGCTATTGGTCCGCTTCTCATCCAGTCATTCCTACAGACAAGTGGAAGGGGTGTCTGATGCCGAGTTTTGTTTTCTGCAAAATATGGATAGTTAGTCAAAGTTATTGTAAGTTAGCATAATAAAATGTCTTGTTTTCACATCGTGGTTTTGTAGCTGTATTGTACCTGACAGTGCCAATTTAATTTGTCCAGGAAGAAGGGAGCTCAAAGGAGGGCAGGAGTGTGATCTGAAGAGGGTTACAAAATGACAGTCGTTTTCCCCAAAATTCACAGGTTTTCCGGAAATCCCGGTTTTAAGATTAAATCAGAAGGGAAATCCCGGTTTTAAGATTAAATCAGAAGGGAAATCCCGGTTTTAAGATTAAATCAGAAGGGAAATCCCGGTTTTAAGATTAAATCAGAAGGGAAATCGTAAACCAGAAATTCTCAGAATCCTCCGATCAGGATTTCTGGGAAATCCTGGGACATTTGGGAAAGTTTGCGGAATTTTGCCACGCGCGGTGTGATCTGGTACTCCTACCGTACTTTACAGAAACATAATGTTATTTAATGTATGTCACAGTATTAGTGCCATCAGCATAACATATGTTCCAGAGACTGCTATTGTCATGGAACATCAAAGCAAAGCTCTACCCCAGGGTATGTAGAAAATTGCACTGCCAAGCCCACTGTCTAGTGCCTCATAAATGATTGTGCTGTAAATCAACTACACACTCTGGTACATGCTGCTCTATCAGGGCACGCTCTCGTTTAAATTGACTGTAAATCAAACTGTCGTGTTTATAAAACCAAGATGTATGGTATGATATGACAGAATACTTGTGTGTGATTATGGCTCGATATATTAAAACTATTTTCTTTATTGGTGGAACGTGAATTTCTTATTTTCACCGATAGGAATATGCTGTGAAAGCGAAGAAAGGCAATTGTTCAACGGATGTAGATATCGTGGAGTGGTGCACCCTCTGAGGGACAAAGAAAGTAGCACACAGAGTTGTAAAATTGGGCAACCCCTTCCTCTCACACTGAAGAACAGACAGTACACACATCCAGGTACTTTCCACAGGTGATGGAGTTGTAGGCAGACTCATGGAAAACAGAAAGCAAAACGCTGCACACTGCTGCTCATGCTCCCAGGTGATACTTATTTACAACAACGTTTCGACCCCTAGGTCTTCATCAGGCATTCATATCCCAGGTGGGGGTGGAAGGTCCTATATATAGGGGCAGTACTCAGTGACATCACTTCCTGAAACAGGAGGTAAAAAATGTATGACAGTTTCACAATATTAACATTCAATGTATCAAAATATATGATCATACACAGGGAATGTGATCAATATTTACAGTAGTATACATACACATACAATATTCAACAAGGACTTTTTTTTAAAACAATTTGGACATATTGAAATATTAATATTGAAAACGGTTTCAAGTCAAACTCCTTGTTAAGACCAAGAGGAGACAGTGTGTTGAGCCTGTGTATCCAGAAAGATTCCATTTGAAGAAGTTTCCTCTCAATGTCCCCTCCCCTGCATGACATCTTGACCATTTCTATTCCAATGTATCTCAGAGAACTAATAGGAAGTCCAGCTTGTACAAAATGAGCAGCAACAGGATGTTTTGTCTCACCTGTCCATATATTGCTGCAGTGCTCACTGGTCCGTGCTCACTGGTCCGTTAAGGCTTCTATGGGGTTTCCCTGTGTAAGACGGGCCACAAGGACATTTCAACATGGAAATAACAATGGTGGACATGCAGGTAATCAGACCCTTGATGTTAAATCTTTGTGCGAGGGGGGGGGAACTGGTACTAACCTCCAACTGTTTTCTTTTCAGATGAGACTTTCCTCCAGACCAAAGGGATAGCGACGGGAAGCACTATGGCTCCTAATTATGCTAACCTATATCTAGGAATGTTTGAAAAACAGGTGGTGCTGAATCCAGACCTTTACCCCTTTCTCTCCAATATTCTCCTAATTCGGAGATATTTGGATGACATTTTTGTGATCCATATAGGGACCCAGGAACGACTTTTGGAATTCCATGCTTATCTAAACTCTATGACTCTAAACTCTCTGAACACCTTCACTTCACCATTAACTATGACCTATCACAAATCCGTTTTCTTGATGTGATGGTTATTATGGACAAAACCTCCCTCTCGACAGATCTCTATAGGAAACATACGGACAGGAATACCCTCCTCAGAGGTGACAGATTTCATCCACGTCCACTTATTAAAAGCCTCCCGAAAAGTCAATTCAGTCGCATCAGAAGAATACGCAGCTCTGATACTTCTTATCAGAAACAGATCACGGACCTCACACAAAGGTCTAAGGAAAGGGGGTACTAAGACAATTGGGTAAAACATGCCAATGATCGTTTTGAAGGACTAACACAGTTGGAAAGACTTTCACCAAAAGCTAAAGCACATCTCCCATCATGCTTTACCCAACACTCACCATTGGGGAAGGCATTTAAGGACATTATCAGGATACACTGGTACATTATTCATACTGACCCACAATTTAAACCCATTTTTAAATATCCCCCATGTATGGTCTTTAAAAGACCCCCAAATGTGAGAGATATTGTGGTTCAATCTGATTACCCACCAGAGAAAAGGGAAACTTTAGTGGACAAGGTTCCGGAGGATAATTACAAATGTGGCCAATGTGCTCATTGCAGCTTCATGTACAAATGCAACCATTTACCCACCCCCACACAGGACAAAGATTTAACATCAAGGGTCTGATTACCTGCATGTCCACCATTGTTATTTCCATGTTGAAATGTCCTTGTGGCCCGTCTTACACAGGGAAACCCCATAGAAGCCTTAAGACACGGACCAGTGAGCACTGCAGCAATATATGGACAGGTGAGACAAAACATCCTGTTGCTGCTCATTTTGTACAAGCTGGACTTCCTATTAGTTCTCTGAGATACATTGGAATAGAAATGGTCAAGATGTCATGGAGGGGAGGGGACATTGAGAGGAAACTTCTTCAAATGGAATCTTTCTGGATACACAGGCTCAACACACTGTCTCCTCTTGGTCTTAACAAGGAGTTTGACTTGAAACCGTTTTCAATATTAATATTTCAATATGTCCAAATTGTTTAAAAAAAAAGTCCTTGTTGAATATTGTATGTGTATGTATATTACTGTAAATATTGATCACATTCCCTGTGTATGATCATATATTTTGATACATTGAATGTTAATATTGTGAAACTGTCATACATTTTTTACCTCCTGTTTCAGGAAGTGATGTCACTGAGTACTGCCCCTATATATAGGACCTTCCACCCCCACCTGGGATATGGATGCCTGATGAAGACCTAGGGGTCGAAACGTTGTTGTAAATAAATATCACCACTGTGCAAAGCTGTCAAGGCAAAGGGTGGCTACTTTGAAGAATCTCAAATATAAAATATATTTTGATTTGTTTAACACTTTTTTGGTTACTAAACAATTCCATATATGTTATTTCATTGTTTTGATGTCTCCACTATTATTTTACAATGTAGAAAATAGTTTAAAAAAAAGAAAAACACTGGAATGAGTAGGTGTGTCCAAACTTTTGACTGGTACTGTCTTACATTTTTTACTTTCTGTTTCAGGAAGTGATGTCACTGAGTACTGCCCCTATATACAGGACCTTCCACCCCCACCTGGGATATGGATGCTTGATGAAGACCTAAGGGTCAAAACGTAAATAAATATCACCTGGGAGCATGAGCAGCAGTGTGCAGTGTTTTCCTTTCTGTTTTCCATATTAGGATACCCATAGTACTTAGAATGCATTCCCAATATATTGCGTTATACTTAAGTTGTATGCTAGTGCGGATATTGTAATGCAAACTCATGAATATCATGACCACACACACAACAACAAAAAACACATCAGATAGATATTGTCAAGGGTATGGGGCACTTTTTATATCAGTAGTGGTTAGGATGAAATACAGTAGACAGACACATAGCATTATGTACATCGCTTTAGACATCCAATGCTGTAGTTTCATACATTTCCATCAGTCCATTATACGAGTCTGTCTCAAGTATGTTTTGTCTTCAATTGAATCATGTTGTTCCCAGCTTGACATTCAATCTGTAACACATTCTATTGTTATCTCAACGACACACTCACACAAGAACCCTCACATAAATACAAAAACACACATCCACGCACACACACTTTATTATGGTTTATAGACCACTATTACACCATGTCATGGTCTTTGCTCTGATTGGGGGGGTGAAAACATGTTGTTATGATTATGGCCCAATAGTCAAGCTTTTATAGTTGCTTCAATATTCAATAAAATACTACTTTTTTAATGGTGAGTGAGTGTTGAGCATTATCCTTTTCAATAAGAAATGTTCAAAGAAAGAACCTTGGGGATTGATCAAGGCATCAAAGCATTACAAAGTTTCATCATAATTCTGTTGACATTTAAAATGTTTATAAGACATGAGTTGAATTGGGGTACTTCTCTTTATCAGGTTGGGTAAAGAACAGGAGAATGTCTATACCATCTATACCAGGGGAGGCTCCTCAGAGGCGGAAGGGGAGAACCATCCTCAGTGAATTTCATTTTTTTTTTAAGTAAAACTTTTTAAAGTAATAATTTTTTAGATGAAACAATATTATAATAAATATAATCACTCACCAAAGAATTGATTAAAACACTATTTTGCAAAGAAGGTCTACAGTAGACTCAGCAGCACTCTGTAGGGTAGCACCAAGGTGTAGCAGGAGGACAGCTAGCTTCAGTCCTCCTCTGGGTACATCGACTTCAAAACAAAACCTAGGAGGCTCATGGTTCTCAACCCCTTCCATAGACTTACATAGTAATTATAACAACCTCTGGAGGATGTCCTCCTACCTATCAGAGCTCTTGCAGCAATGGGGATCCATAATCAATACAAATACAAAATGACATGTTGTCCACCCAATCAAAGAATCAGATAATTAATCTAGTACTGAAAGCATAAGCTATAGCTAGCTAGCACTGCAGTGCATGTGGTGCGTAGTTGACTCAAAGAGAGAGAAAGACAATAGTTGAACAGTTTTGAACAAATTAATTTCTTCAATTTGCAGGAGAAGCAAGAGAGAAGTGTATATAGAGAGAGATTGTCGTTTTTTAGCTAGTAAATGCAGCTAGCTAGTTTAGCCTACTGAAACACTCCGCCAAACAGCAGGATGCTATGTTAGCTAGCTGGCTATGACTATCTAACACAACACTGGAACTCTTCCAAGTCAAGGTAAGCTTGTGGTTTTACTAATGTATTGCCACCGGGGCCCGACACTGTAAAGGTACTGCATGATTGTAGTGGGTTTACTAACGCATTAGTTCTATTAGCCATGTTGACGAGGACGTTACTTTAGCTAATATGGGGACAACGATGCAGGCTGTATGTGGTGGTTTGGCTTGGAAAGTTTTTTTTGCCTGATCACATACAGCTGATGTGTTGTGCATTGAAGTCCACAAGCGACGGGAAGAGGAGCGCGCAGATGCGAGAAGAAATACGGGGCTGTGCGTGATGAGCGTGATGAGTGGTGTATTCATTCCGCGGATTCTGTTGAAACGCGTTTCTTAAAAAGTAAGCAAACGGAACAAAACGGGGAGAAACAGAGTTGTGTCATTGTTAGACATCGCAAGTGTCACTGATAGTGACAGTCCATATGAGAGACCCAGGCCATGCAGGGTGTTACCCTCCAGTCTAGGCGGGGGTGCTGTTTTCAACTGTTGGACCAATGATTACGTCCTATATCAGCTAGATGCAGGACAGAGTGTACAAGGCGGTATTGAATGTCACCATCTGTCACCTCAAATATATCTCTAGACCTGTGTGCAGCTACGTTATAAACGTTAATTCATAGGCTAGGTTGTAGCAGCCTCATGATGGGTAAAGGGAAAATATGAGAAGCACGTAGTAGTCTGAACCTATCGCTGTTACATTGAACTGGCTGAATGGAATATGAATGACAGTCATCCAACATGCTGAAATAGAACGGCACTGACCGCAACTGATCTATACCTAAAAGCTATCCTGTCTATTGTCGCCTGTGACATAATCAAGACATCTTCTTGCACGGAATTGAACCTATTACAGCCTACTCCCTGTCTGGGTAAGAGGCAAAAGGACAATTGCAGTACCGGTTATACGCATCTAACTTAATGTAAATGACAGAAAAAAGCACTCATTAGGAATAGTTAAATATCATGTTAAGGTTTAGCCAATGTCTGAAGCTGTTAAAATATGTATGTAATTTAGATATAATAATATGTACTATGTAATCAATGAAAGCATTACAGTAGTGCTACTGAATTCCAGATAGATGGCCTACAGAATCATTCCAGTCTTCCAACATTATCAACTATTCCTAGTGAAACAGCAGTTTCCCAAATCAGTACTGACCCTGTAACTGTAATTAACAGTTTCTTTTTCTTTTTACCTTTATTTAACCAGGCAAGTCAGTTAAGAACAAATTCTTATTTTCAATGACGGCCTAGGAACAGTGGGTTAACTGACTGTTCAGGGGCAGAACGACAGATTTGTACCTTGTCAGCTCGGGGATTCGAACTTGCAACCTTTCGGTTACTAGTCCAACGCTCTAACCACTAGGCTACCCTGCCGCCCCGAAACAGTGGTTAAGTACTAGAGCTTGATGATTCCTCAATAGAGCTGCCATAATTA
This sequence comes from Oncorhynchus kisutch, assembly GCF_002021735.2. NCBI lineage: Eukaryota > Metazoa > Chordata > Actinopteri > Salmoniformes > Salmonidae > Oncorhynchus > Oncorhynchus kisutch. The sequence goes on along the minus strand of NC_034187.2, from coordinate 65,289,149 downwards.
TCGCATAATTGTGTAACCGACAATTATGGTCAATAACGTGAACTAAAAAAATAGTCTTAATAAATTCATTTTAGGAAAAGGGGGATTCAACTTTAGATTCAAGTTTCAGGAGAATGGGGGATTCAACTTTATATTCAAGTAGAAATAATTTACCCAATAGCAGTTTTAAATGAAATGGGTAAAGTTGGTAATCATTTTATGAGCGGAATGGCACGGTTCGGAGAAGTTTCATTTCCAAAAGGTCAAATCCATTCGTTTTTGAAACAGGAATGTCACCAATGCTGTGTTCAATTCATTAGGTTTATCGTAGCTAATTAGATGTCTTATCTAAAGATGCATTATGAAGCGTTACAAGGTCAAAACCATTTTTAAACAAAAATTACAATAACCGTGACCATTTGCATGAAAAGTAAGCCTAATCGTTACCCAGAATTCCATAAAAATCACAACTTTAGCATCAGACTGTTTCCAGATAGGTATGTGGTGAAGGGGAGGTGTAGTAATGGTGTGAAGATGAGGTGTAGTAATAATGGCACAAGTGATTGACAGCTGACACAGTCTACGTTCCAATATCCATACTAGCATACCACTTAGAATGCATGCATGCTCAATAGACTGCTTCACTCTAAGTGCTACGCAAGTGAGGACACTGGAAAAGAGCCACTGTTGTTTCTGTATCACTGGTCCTTGTCAGGCTTGTAGATGGAGAGGGTTCTGGCTGAGGGGTCTGTAGCATTGATCCAGCGGGGCATCCAGTAGTGGCTGAGCCACTCAGCCTGGCCCGGGTAAAGCTTCTCAAACACCTGGCGGTAGAAGTACGCCTCTTTGGTTCTGGGAGGGAGGAACGGGAACGTCTTAGGAGACTTCTCCAGCTGGAAGTCGTTCACCTTGGAGGAGTGAAAGAAGGAGTCAGAATGTGTGTGTGGGTGTGCATATGTCATGTGCCAGCGTGCCTGTGTGTGTACATGCGAGCCTGCTGTGTGCATATGCACGTGTGTGTGTGTATGACTGTGTGTATGTGTACCTTGCTTTTTTCCATTTTTACTAAAGACATGCCACTGACTGAGTAAAGCCAGAGTTTCTATATATGCGGATAATTCAAAACTATACACGTCCGCTACTACAGCGACTGAAATGATTGCAACACTTAAAGTGCTGCAGTTAGTTTCAGAGTGAGTAGCAAGGAATAAGTTTGCCCGAAATATTTCTAAAACTAAAAGCATTGTATTTGGAACAAAACACTCACTAAACCCTAAACCTCAACTAAATCTTGTAATAAATAATGTGGAAATTGAAAAAGTTGAGATGACTAAACTTCTTGGAGTAACACTAGAATGTAAACTGTCATGGCCAAAACATATTGATACAGTAGTAGCTAAGATGGGGAGAAGTCTGTCTATAATAAAGTGATGCTCTACCTTCTTAACCACTATCAACAAGACAGGTCCTAAAGGCACCTAGTTTTGTTGCACCTGGACTACTGTTCAGTCATGTGGTCAGGTGCCACAAAAAGTGTGAAGAGTGTTAGGAAAATTGCAATTGGCTCAGAACAGAGCAGCACAGCTGGCTCTTGGATGTACACAAAGATAATATTAATAATATGAATGTCAATCTCTCCTGGCTGAAAGTGGAGGAGAGATTGACTTCATCACTACTTTTATTTATGAGAGGTATTGACATGTTGAATGCACCGAGCTGTCGGTCTAAACTACTGGCACACAGCTCGGACACCCATGCATACCCCACAAAACATGCCACAGTCCAAAAAGTCCAGAACAGACAATGGGAGACACACAGTACTACATAGATCCATGACACAATGGAACTCTATGCCACATCAAGAAACTGACACAAGCAGTATAATTAGATAAAAAAAAAAAAAACAGATATAAAAAAAAAATAATAATAATGGAACAGCGGGACTGTGAAGCAACACAAACATCGGCAGACACACACACACGACAACACTATACATACACATGGATTTAGTCATGTAGATATGTGGTTGTGGTGGAGTAGAGGCCTGAGGGAACACAGTGTGTTGTGAAATCTGTGAATGTATTGTAATGTTTGAAAATTGTATAAACTGCCTTAATGTGGCTGGACCCCAGGAAGAGTAGCTGCTGCTTTTGCAGCAGCTAATGGGGATCTATAATAATACAAATACAAAAATACCTCAGACTCCATCTGGTCCTGCAGGCTGTTGTACCAGGACTTCTTGACAGACATCATTCCGTCACTGAAGGCCTCTTTACGCCGCCATAGGATCTCGTCTGGGATCAGGTTCAGACCTTTAAATGAGTCTCTGAGGAGGTGCTTCTCCACTCCATCCTGGTTACACACACATCCCTCAGTCAAACTGAACTGTGTTTGGAATTATAGCACTGGAACCCTTTACATGTTTAGAGACAGATTTTTATTGCAAGGACTCTGATTTGGATACACAACACTTACAATCACTCAATACACATCTTTTCCACTTTTGCAATAATACTGATGGGTTCTGACTTCTAAATGTGAAAATATGAAATATCCTTATTCATGACACTGAGGGAGAGAGAGGGCATTGAAGGCCGTTTATGTTATTGTTATACATCAGGTATCCTATGGAAAGGACTTGCTACACCAGAAGTTAATGGTAATCTGTAGGAGGAATGTATATGGTGGGGTCAATTAGGGATGGATATGAGCTAGGGCCTTGGAATGTTACTGAGTAAGGGAAAGGCAATCACATGGATGTGGTCATTGATAAGGGTGGAGAGCTGTGGATTAGTGAGGAATGGGGGCCGGGGTCAGGTCAAATTAAGGGAGAAGGAACAGTTTATTACCCACATCACTATGCTTCCTGCCTAGCAAAAAATATGTAATGTTTAGAGGGAAGGAGGAGACTTCACCTAACGTGGGGTAGATATACTTGGGCTGGTGGGAACATGTCTTTGTCTGTTCGTCTGTCTGACCCATTGGGTGAATAAACTTGGTTTGAGCTTTTCATAGTTGTCCGTCAGTTTTTACTCTGTTATTTAGAACCTAACAGTACATTACTTCCGATTTCACACTCCATTATCTCATCAGAGACAAATGTAGGGGATAGGGAGATTGGGATAGTGAGCATATGGTGATAAGGCTGAGAAAACTGACCTTAGGTTGCCTCATCTCCTCAGGCAGGGAGAGGTAGTACGCTGTGAACCTGTGGTCCAGGAAAGGCACTCTCAGCTCTAGACTGTAGAGAGAAGAGGAAAGTCAGAATCCTAGATCTTCTGTATTAAACATATAGCTTCTAGAAAGAAAGAAAGAAAGAAAGAAAGAAAGAAAGAAAGAAAGAAAGAAAGAAAGAAAGAAAGAAAGAAAGAAGAGCAGATAGCAGTCTGACAAGTTTGAGGAATGGATGTAAAAAAGAATGAATGTATTGAAAAATAGGTTGATGCCCCTACCCGTGTGCAGAGGTGGTGCGGTCTGCTCTGAGCACGTCAAACAGGTACAGCTCCTTCAACAGACGAACACTGTCCTCTGCTGCTGCCTTGGGAGTGGGAGCCTGGAACAGGAAACACAACAACTCAGCTCATATTCCCAGACATAACGACTGTTTCCAGGGTTGGGTTCAATTCCATTTTCAATTAAGTCAAACCAGGAATTTCCCATTGATTTCTAATAAATATTTTCAATTCCTGCACTTCCTGAATTGACTACTGCAGTCACCACAACACTGTCTGATACATGAAATTTGGTGAGGGGGAGAGAACACCACATCTCTGATGTGGAACAGACTTACAGTACCTTGTGGAAGTAGATGTATCCTTGTGTCAGCTCGTCAGAGCCTTCCCCAGAGAAGATCACCACACTGTCAGTCTTCTCACGGATGTACTTTGACACTAGGTACATGCCTGCAGAATGAGAAAGGATTATTGGAAACAGAATTGAGTTGAAGTAATCCCTTGGCTATAACTTAAGCCTTGCCAAATATACTGTACATATCTTATAAAAAAGGTTATCACGCCATCTAGAGGCAAATAAAACCATCAGTATTTAGCAGAAAAAAGTAAATGAAAGTAAACTGATCATCACATGAACTTTGGTCTTCAAGTTTGCATTTTTGGGACTGTTCAATTGTACCAGACAAACTGAATCACATATTTCATCAATATATTAGGCCAAGGTCTGGCTGATTGCTGGTGTCCTCGGATGGGGCCACAGTGTCTCCTGACCCCTCCTGTCTCAGCCTCCAGTATTTATGCTGCAGTAGTTTATGTGTCGGGGGGCTGGGGTCAGTTTGTTATATCTGGAGTACTTCTCCTGTCCTATTCGGTGTCCTGTGTGAATCTAAGTGTGCGTTCTCTAATTCTCTCCTTCTCTCTTTCTTTCTCTCTCTCGGAGGACCTGAGCCCTAGGACCATGCCCCAGGACTACCTGACATGATGACTCCTTGCTGTCCCCAGTCCACCTGGCCATGCTGCTGTTCCAGTTTCAACTGACCTGAGCCCTAGGACCATGCCCCAGGACTACCTGACATGATGACTCCTTGCTGTCCCCAGTCTACCTGGCCATGCTGCTGCTCTAGTTTCAACTTCCACCTGACTGTGCTGCTGCTCTAGTTTCAACTGTTCTGCCTTATTATTATTCGACCATGCTGGTCATTTATGAACATTGAACATCTTGACCATGTTCTGTTATAATCTCCACCCGGCACAGCCAGAAGAGGACTGGCCACCCCACATAGCCTGGTTCCTCTCTAGGTTTCTTCCTAGGTATTGGCCTTTCTAGGGAGTTTTTCCTAGCCACCGTGCTTCTCCACCTGCATTGCTTGCTGTTTGGGGTTTTAGGCTGGGTTTCTGTACAGCACTTTGAGATATCAGCTGATGTACGAAGGGCTATATAAATAAATTTGATTTGATTTGATTTGATTTGCTTCTCTCTATTGACAGGCTTTTACAGGCCACACTCACTAATCTCCCAGGATTCCACTGGGATTCAATCCAGCCAATCAGGAGGAAAAGGAATGCAGCCTGTCCAGACTCCCTTTGTCCAGGTCATTGGGCACATTGACAAGGTACAAAGAAGCTGTCTAGTGTCTCGGTATTTCACAAATGTGTCATTCTCATAGCCTATTAATTCATCAATGGGACACCACTTCTGATTGGTGTTTGGAGGTCTAGGCCAATCTAAGATGGGACAGTGTGCTCTCTCACCGACAGAGGCGCGTATGGTGGTAATGTCATAGGTCTCCAGGTGAAAGATGACCTCCTCCACGGCTTTGAGACCCTCCTCAGGGGTGAAGTTCACCTCGTGGTGCTCACTGCCGATGTAGGACGCCACCTGGAACAACACAAGACATTCATTCATGTTCTATCTATTTATTGCCTTCAGTTTATTGAGAACACATTCTTTTACAATTACAGGGAGCAGTGACTTCACAGGCTTCTTCACAATGGAGTCTTTGGTATTATATTTGTATTATTCTATTATATTGCGTTTTCATTATTTGAAATGCTCCTTTGTAATGCCCTGGGAGCTGTAATGTATTGGGTAAAAGGTGATACAAAAATAAAGTTAGATTATTACTGATTATGAAGTTTTTTTGTTACAAAACTGATTAACTAGCCTGCTAATATTGTTGCGCTCGCTAAGTCTAGAAGTCTTAGGCCTAGTTAACTGGTCTGTAACTTGATGTAAGATGTGCAACTATGTAAATCAGCGTATGAGGTCAGTGCTGTATGTACATGCGCTCAGGAGACAGCAGGGATCAGGGATCCTGGCCAGCTCCATCCTGACTCCTATGGGTCAGCTAGCCCAAGCAGATTATTATTTGTTGTTGAAAAGGGTGACCAAAATATTTATTTACAAAAATAAACTTAAAAAGACCGCTCCAAAACTGAAAAGGTTAACTAAAACAAAAAAACAAAGACTTGCAGGCCGAGGGGCTCTATGGCCACCTCCCTCTGAATCGTTCACGCTCAACCTGATTGCCTGTACCTATGGGCTTCATCAAGGCTTGACAGAGCACCTGGACCCGGTTGCTGCTGCCCCCCTGGGGATGGAGTCTGGAAGTGCTAGTGTCTAATCATGCTCCTAAGACCTACCCAACCCGTTCCATTACAATATCATCACCATTATATTATAAGGCAGAGTCTCTCTATGGAGGCTGGAAAGAGCCTCACTCACCTTGCGAGCAGCCAGAATGTCTGGACTGTCTTCAGCCCCGATAGCGAAGGTCTGGATGGGGTACTTCAACTTCTCCTCTTTGGCCAGTTTAACCAGCGTAGCTGCCACCAGACTAGAGTCCAAACCACCTAATAGAAATATATAATAACAGTCATACACCTCATTTACTAGATTATCACATGTTTAATTTGACCTATGGTGTAAAGATAATAAGAATGTATTATCATTTATGTATTTGCACAGACAAGCATTAGTGAAAACAACAAGTAAAATACCTCAAGCATTAGTGAAAACAACAAGAAAAAGACCTCAAGCATTAGTGAAAACAACAAGTAAAAGACCTCAAGCATTACTAACTCAAGCCACAAGCTTTCATGTGTGACACTACACAAAGAGGCAAACATACTCTGTAATAATCATTATTTGTACCTGAGAGAAGACAGCCGATCCTCCTGTGGGCCATGAGGCGTTTCCGGACAGCGTTCTCAAACAAAGACCGGATGTTGCTCTTCACTGTCTCTGGGACAAAGCCTAGAGAGGACAGCAAGAGATCTTACTGTCATCACACAGGGACCAGTCAACTGAATGGTTGAAGACCAGCAAATCAACTCTAGCATACTACACATCCAACTCCTATTGTCAGTGACTACAATGATTTCAGTTGGACAACAGGCTTCATTCATGGCAATACCCTCAATACCAAAAACCTGCATCCTAAAAGAACAATCAGTGACCCATTCCTCTCTTCATCTTATGTGTCAAACATCTGTCATCTTTCACTGATAGCTAGCGACAGGTAGTGGCACAGTTAAATCATCTGTAACCTTGGCCGCTGTCAATCATGATGCTGACATTATGGAAATACTATGGATGGGTGTGTACCTGAGGGGAGCCTCTCTACTGTGTCATAGGCAGCGTGGTTGGGCTCCTGGGTGCAGCAGTGGAAGCGGTCCATCTGAATAGACCCTACCTTCCCTGTGGGCTTCAGGTCAAACACCTCAAAGTGTCCTGGGAGGAATGGAGTGATCTTAGGAGGTGAGGACATTGAGTGGGTGATATCAGTCAGACCTGGGAACAAACAGAATAAGCATGTGTTTAAGAACAAACATGGAACAACTTTACAAGTTGTTACCATACCTGTGTAGTAACACTGTTGTTACACACTAGAAACAACATCTTAGCATTTTGTTACAATTGTACTTGACCAAGTGAATTTCCATTGAATAGCAATAGAATTGAGCAGTTAATTATTTTTCTACACTCTGTGACAAAGTTCATCCTATCCTATCCTGAATAGGTATTGTTCTTTAATCCACTTGTGTAGCAACCAAAACAGCTCAACCCCAATGGAGATATCAAGTAAGTAGTCCCCTCTCACCTTTTGCCTCAGAGCACACAGCCAGGAAGCCGTCGTCAGTCAGTAGTTTGAACAAAGGCCGCACGCCATACGTATCCCTCCCCAGGAAAACCTTCCTATTGGCTGTGTCCAGGAGGACGAAGGCAAACACTCCATCCAATAGGGACGCCATCTTCTGAATGCCGAAGCGCTCATACAGGTGAAGCAGGATCTCACCATCTACTTTGGTCTGATAGTCAGTAAACTCAAACTGCTCCTTCAGCTAAAGAGGGAGGAAGATGGAGAAAAGCATTAGGATTATTATGAGACATAAGACATTACAAGTGGTCATACATGCTCATGACATTCACTCACCAACATATTTATTTGGACAGTGAAGCAAAAACTTTTAATTTGGCTCTATCAGCAGTGGAAAAAGTACCCAATCATCCTACGCGAGTATAAGTAAAGATACTTTAATAGAAAATGACTCAAGTAAAAGTCACCCAGTAAAATACTTGAGTAAAAGTTTAAAATATTTAGTCTTAAATATACTTAAGCATCAATAGTAAATGTAATTGCTAAAATATACATAACTTAAGAATCCAGAGTAAAAGTATAAATAATTTCAAATTACTTATATTAAGCAAACCAGACGGCACAATGTTCTGTTTTTTAAATTTACGGACAGCCAGAGGAACACTCAGACATAATTTACAAACTAAGCATGTGTTTAGTGAGTCTGCCAGATCAGAGGCAGTAGGGATGACCAGGGTTGTTCTCTTGATAAGTGAGTGAATTGGACCATTTTCCTGTCCTGCTAAGCATTCACAATGTAAATTCTTTAGAAATGTATCAGAGTAAAAGTAAAAGTTGTCAAAAATATAAATAGTAAAGTAAAGTACAGATACCCCCAAAAAACTACTTTGTAAGTACTTAAATTTATTTACCTAAGTACTTTACACCACTGGGCTCTATACTCCAGCATATGAGGCGACAGTACAGAATGTCCCCTTTTATTTGATGGTATTTTCATACTTAGTGCCTTAGGAAAGTATTCAGACCCCTTGACTTTTTCCACATGTTATGTTGGTTACAGCATTATTCTAAAATGGATCAAATTTTTTAAATCCTCAGCAATCTACACACAATACCTCATAATGACAAAGCGACCCTTTGCTATGACTCAAAGTTGAACTCAGATGCATCCTGTTTCCATTGATCATCCTTCAGATGTTTCAACAACTTGATTGGAGTCCACCTGTGATAAATTCAATTGATTGGACATGATTTGAAAAGGCACACACCTGTCTAATGTTGGGGAATAGTCAGAATTGGTTGGTAACATAGGAAAGATGTTTTATATTCATCATATGTTTGTAAGTTACTTCTCATCAGAATGTTATTTTTGTATAATACTGTGGCGGGGTTGCAGTATCTGTTCTATGTCAAGACTAAGTTGCTTGGGCCGGAGAGAGGGGAGAGGTCAAGCGTGTATCTCTTGGCTCCACAATGTCTGTGTGCCAGTCAGTGTGTCTCTGTGATCTTGTCAAGATCGGATGGATTTGATATATGGCTGTTGATATGGAGGATTTGTTTATGGTTCTGAGTTTGAGAAAAGAACAGTTTAGGAGACAAAGCTGAACGATGAATTATGCCGATGCTGTCTTATCTTGTGTGTCTTTGCTATAAAGGATCTCATTTGAAATGTGGAAGGGACTCTCAGAGAATTCATTGATAGACACTGAATTGATCTTAGAGTCACAGGGTTGTGATAGAGCTCATATAATTAAAGATGGACTTTGTGATAACTAACTCTGACTTGTGTGTGGTTTGCTCTCATGATTTGGTAAATAGAGGAAATTTCCACAACATTTGGCGACGAGGAGGGGATGTGAATCTTCACTCGGTGACCGTTCTTACGATCTAGGTAAATAAATCGTGCACGAGGGATCCTCTAAACTTGGGATCTCAGGGAAACCACACTTCGGGAACGAAGCAGATGGACCAACCTTTGATCTAAGAGGAAGCGAGCCGAGTGGATACCACATCTCAAACGGATTTTTTTTTTTTAAGAAAAAGGTGAGCGAACCACAGATTTGAAGTCGAGTTTTTTAATTATGCCTGTTACGTATACTCTGAGCGTGAATTCCTTTGTAAGGAAGGCACCTTGGCGGCGTAAGCAGGGCCGAGTCAGAGGAGAGTAATCTGGGGGTTTTGTGGACTCAAAAGATACTCTGCACTGTCCGGTTGCCAGTGACCAACAGCCCTCCTGACACTGACTTGATCACAGTGGGGATTTGGTGAGGTCTGTCGGGGTGAGGGGCCAGGGGACTGTGTATTCTAGGTGAAACACGGCACTTGGTGAAGCCCTATTGGAAGAAGGACCTCATTCTGTGCGTCTGTGTGATTGTCTCAGTGACCCTCAGAGGAGGTGAATTCCAATTATTTTAAATGTGCTAGCCAGGTATGCCCTGGGTTACTCTGTGTGAGTATTTTGTTATGGGATCACTAGGTAATAGTGGTCGGACCGTTCTGTGTGAGCGGGGTAGGGTTGACTCTGTGTGGGCAAACCTTTTTATGTTCTGATGTTCTGTGTGGACGTCTGACCAATCCTGTGTGGGTGATCCTGAAAGTTCTGTGTGAGTACCTAAGATTTCTTAAGTTTTATATGGATTCTGTGAATTATTTGAAATTATGATAAATTGTATGTGTATAATCAATTACTAGAGATTTGATAAAGTAATGCTGAGAATGATTAGATACAATTTAAACCACCCATTCGTAGACGTACATAGGTTTTGAGTTGGTATCTTAAATGGATAATTTGATAAAGATGAAGATTTTAAGCACTATTAAAATAATCTACAAAATCTGGGAAATTGAGCTCTAGAAACTGATTAGAGTGTGTCCACTTTTGGTTATCTTACCCTAACGATGTAACTAAAAAACGCATATTGGATTATCTCCATCTGGGTGAACCATTTGAAATTTAACTGCCCTTAAGGTCTGAACATGTTATATTTTTTCTTCCCAGTATGAGAGAAGTTGCGGGATTTATTGAATAAACTGAATAAAGTTAGAGAATTAAGGGGGAATCTTGATGTAATTTAAAATGTCATACAAAGCCTAAAGTTTTCCATCACTCTAATTATCATTGCGTGATTAATGTGATGTAGTAAAGTAATTGAAATACGTTGCATAAGTAAACATAATCTACTTTTATTAAAAGGCGCAATATCTGTTTCCTAGTCATTAACTGACAATTTTATTCTTTGATTGCTAATATATTCATTTGGAATTTGAGAATCATAGCTGGAGTAACGTTTGTACTATTAAAATTGGGCTATTATTCTTCTGGGAATTGCCGACAGTGACGTATTTTGATTTTATTTGTAAAATGGGTTTATTTGTGGAGAATCTTAGTTTTTCGCATAGTATTAGTGGTTCAGTGGTAGAATTCTCGCCTGCCACGTGGGAGGCCGGGGTTCCATTCCCAGTCATGGCGCTGACTGAATTCTGTGTTTTTGATTGTAAATAATCTATTTGTATGTTTTGCCTGGAAAGTTAAGGTCGCTAGTGTTTGTATAAGATATAAACTGAACGTTTTAATAGCTTGTCTGTTTCAAATTGATAGAAGGGACAAATTGAACGTTTTCAATAGATTGTTTAGGTTAAATTGATAGACTAATTCAACTTAAAATAATAACGAAGCGAATTCTGATGCAAGACGATGTCTGTTCACTAAATTATCTGCTGGAATAATGTACTGAGAATTGAGTCGTATTTAAATTACTGTATCAATAGAGAAGACAGTTACCTAAGTTAAAGAAATTATGAATGATAGCGGGGAGAGAATGGCGATAGAAAGTGGTTACCGAAATGTTTTTCATTCTTATAGATTGACTGACATGTTATAATTTTGGCGCTGCGTGTGTTATTTTTTAAAGAAATAGGATACATTTCATAAGTGTGGAGAGCAAAGAGAAGAGGAAGTTATAAAGTTGGGTTTTAATCTTACGATAGGAAAAACGTTGAAATGAGAGGGGTTATATTTTTGCCCACTGGGGGAAAAAGAAATAGGAAAGTTGAGTTGAAAGTATGGAAGAGAGTTAGTTACTGTGTTGACTGCTGATTGTCAGGGAAAGTGGCTGGAGGCAGGTAGATTGTTGTAGAATAACGTAAATTTGCGTTATTAGTTTGAATATACAATAACCTTACTCTAATTGTTTTGACCGTTGTTCAGGTACATTTCTTTCTGTATTTCTAGCAGCTGATTCGCTAGGTGGGCATCATAGATTTGTGGCGTTTATTTGGACTGTATTAGGCTATGAGAAAGGGAGACTGGATGTCTGAATCATAAAACATTGTGATAATAGATTCTGATGGTTATTGATTCTTGGTTTGATTGTTTAAGTAACACCAGTTAATTTGAGCAGGAAAGTTCATGTAGTCTAACATTATAGTATGTTTCCATTATGTGGAACAATGTCAGGTCATTAAAGGTGATTGCTGGATTGAGTAGTATGAGAATAAGTTTGTTTTGATTTTTACGCTGATGAGACAGCGCCAACTTTTGAAAGATTTTAGATTTGTTTAAAAAAAAAATCAGGATTGGTTTTTACTAAATTTATATCAACAGGTTGAAATTATTAGATTGCTGATTAAAAGTTTTTTTTTAGGAGTTGATTTAACTTAATTAAACATTGTATCATACATATACATTGAATTGATTAAAACTTATGATTAATGATTTGAGGTACAGTGGCATTATCAGTAGGTTTGGTTTATAGTTCACGTTTGAGTTTCTGAATCGATGTAGTGTAATGAATACTAACTAAGTGTTTTTGTGTTTTCTCCGGGAAAATGGATATTTCACTGTCTCTCTCTGGAATGTTTCCAGGGACTATACTCTTGGGGAGAGTGAGTGAAATTGAGGCCATAAACTACCACATTGGAGGGGGCCTGGAAGATTTTTGTTTTAGTGCAAAGGTATTAAAGGGGCACTCACCACATGGGATTTTAATGAGTTTGTATTTTCTGACTTTTCATTACACACGCAAATTCTTTTGATAAAGGAATGCTCTGGGAACATGGAAATTACAAAAATGTTGGAACTAGTTGATTGTTTGCAAATTGTTTTATATAGTGAAAAACACTGCTTTGAAGGGTTTTGTATGACCTATGACCTTCTGATGACTTTCCGTTGTGGCTTGATCACCCGCATTGGAAAGCCATTTGGATAATGAAATTATGTTCATTTGTAATACTGCTTTCAAAATAATTTGTGTAATTGGTAAATATGTTTCTTATCCATATTTGTAATTTGGACCAGTGTGAAGAGGGAGTAGGGCATTGCTTTTAACTAAGGGTATGCTGCTTTAAGTCTATTTTCCTATGACCATAGGGGTTAAATAATTTTTCTTTGTGGAGTTTTTTTCAGTTTAGTGATTTTAATTTGATTAGGTTAGCTGAAATTTTGTTTTGCATTTCTTTTCAGTTTTGTTTTACATTACTCTCATACGGAGAGATGTGTGTAAAACATGGGGGAGGATTCAATTTGAGGGTTTGAATTTGAATTGAAGTTATACAACTTAAGTGATATGTGAATGAGTGTATTGTATTGTTGAGTGTATTGTATTGTGTTTGTTTTGTTCTATTCCCGAGAGATATAGGTCTAATTTCTTGATCCTTGGCTCTACGATGGAGTTGACAGTGAGATGGGGAGTATAAAGCAATTTGAAAGAATAGTTTCAATAGAATGTTTTGATATTCTCTGTGAAATATGTTTAGATATGCGTGTTAAGAATAATTGGTAAAAGTAATAATTTATCATGTAGTTAATGAACTGAACTAAACTGTTGTTCTGATCTGTTCTTTCGATCATGAAAAGTGACATCAGACGGTATCTTAATGCATGGAAGAGATCATTTGGACTGAATGGTGTGTGTACCTCAAAACCCCCTCTAACTGGCTGAAGAAGAGAGACAAAGGCGTTGAAGGAGGCTTTCCAAACCACTTCTACCGAGAGAAAAGAACCAAGCCAGAAATTGGTGTACAGTATCAGATCTAAGCTATCAACTGCTTTTCTTTCATGAGTCCACTTGGAGTGATCATGGAGAAAGATCTGTTCTAACATTTTCTTATGATGCTGGTATATTGGTTGACGAATGGACAAGACATGAGTGGTAAAGATGAGACATTGAAATTGGGACATTATCATGGGCCGTCCACTTTGAACTGTAAAGCTATCTGAAGAAAAACGAAAGAGACGCCAGAAGATGCAGTGCCTGAGACGTTGGTCAACTGTGCCATTAAATTGTTTATACTTTTGTGGTATCAGGTTGATTGAAGAGGTCTACACCATGTAAATTGTAGTAATTTAGATTAAGAATGCATTGAGATACTGATCTGTATTATAATCAAGATTAAAAAAGTTAATAGTAGAATTATGGGATAATTATACTGAATGTAAGTAAATCTGCTAATATTGATGTGTGTTAAATTGAGGTTTTTACTTTGAGTGATAAGACAAATTTTAATCACTGAGGAATGCTATTCTAAATATTGGTTGGATAAATAGTTGGGTTGTTACTTATGATTTGGAATATGAATGATTTCACTGCCCTATTCTCTATTCCTGAGTATATTTCTGAGCATGAGGACTTAGAGGGATGTCTGTCCTATATGTTGTGAGGAGGCGTGTGTTTAGACACTGGTTCTCATGTAACTTAGGGAGCATTTCTAAATATTGGTTGTGTTTTTATTTTCCTCAAATGGATTATTCTGTGTTATTAAACATGTGCAAGTATGTCTTGTAGAATAAAGGTTGAAAACTTAGTTTCAGAAGGGAGAAAGCTTACATATAAGCTAAGGTATTTGACATTGAGGGGATTTGAATGTTTATATTGAGTATGTAATTAATATTCTGATTCTTTAGAAGGGACAATGTCCCTTGAGGGGAATGTTGGGGAATAATCAGAATTGGTTGGTAACATAGGTAAGATGTTTTATATTCATCATATGTTTGTAAGTTACTTCTCATCAGAATGTTATTTTTGTATAATACTGTGGCGGGGTTGCAGTATCTGTTCTATGTCAAGACTAAGTTGCTTGGGCCGGTGAGAGGGGAGAGGTCAAGCGTGTATCTCTTGGCTCCACAATGTCTGTGTGCCAGTCAGTGTGTCTCTGTGATCTTGTCAAGATCGGATGGATTTGATATATGGCTGTTGATATGGAGGATTTATTTATGGTTCTGAGTTTGAGAAAAGAACAGTTTAGGAGACAAAGCTGAACGATGAATTATGCCGATGCTGTCTTATCTTGTGTGTCTTTGCTATAAAGGATCTCAGTTGAAATGTGGAAGGGACTCTCAGAGAATTCATTGATAGACACTGAATTGATCTTAGAGTCACAGGGTTGTGATAGAGCTCATATAATTAAAGATGGACTTTGTGATAACTAACTCTGACTTGTGTGTGGTTTGCTCTCATGATTTGGTAAATAGAGGAAATTTCCACGACACTATATAAGGTCCCACAGTTGACAGTGCATGTAGAGCAAAAACCAAGCCATGAGGTTCAGGAAATTGTCAGTGGAGCTCTGAGACAGGATTGTGTATTGAGGCACAGATCTGGGGAAGGGTACCGAACAATTTCTGCTGCATTGAAGGTCCCCAAGAACACAGTGGCCTCCATCATTCTTAAATGGAAGAAGTTTGGAACCACCAAGACTCTTTCTAGAGCTGGCCACCTGGCCAAACAGAGCAATTGGGGGAGAAGAGCCTTCCTTGGTCAGGGAGGTGACCAAGAACCCGATGGTCACTCTGACAGAGTTTCAGAGTTCCTCTGTGGAGATCGGATAACCTACCAGAAAGACAACCATCTCTACAGCACTCCACCAATCAGGCCTTTACAGTAGAGTGGACAGACAGAAGCCACTCCTCAATAAAAGGCACATGACAGCCCGCTTGGAGTTTACCAAAAGGCACCTAAAGACTCTCAGACCATGAGAAACAAGATTCTCTGGTCTGATGAAACCAAGATAGAACTCCTTGGCCTGAATGCCAAGTGTCACATCTGGAGGAAATCTGGCACCATCGCTACGGTGAAGCATGTTGGGATGTTTTTCAGCAGCAGGGAATGGGAGACTAGTCAGGATCGAGGCAAAGATGAACAGAGCAAAGTACAGGAAGATCCTTGAGGAAAACCTGCCCCAGAGTGCTCTGGAACTCAAACTGGGGTGAAGGTTCACCTTCCAACAGGACAACGACCCTAAGCACACACCCAAGACAACGCAGGAGTGGCTTCAGGACAAGTCTCTGAATGACCTTGAGTGACACATCCATAGCCCGGACTTGTGGATGCTACAATGATTACAGATAATCATAAATGAATCGTGAATAATGATGAGTGAGAAAGTTACAGATGCACAAGGATCATGCCCTCAAAACATGCTACCCTCTCACCATTACAAATAACAGGGGAGTTTAGCATTTTTAGGGGGTATGATATTTATGCCTCTGATACTTTCTCACTCATTATCTAAACAGTAAATCAGATATGTATGAAAATACCATAAAATAAAATGTACATTCTGTACTGTCACCTCATATAAAACATTTGATCTCAAATCCATAATGCTAGAGTATAAAGCCAAATGAAAAGTTTTAGCTTCACTGTCCAAATTAATACAAAGGGTAGTATACATGCTTATAACTGAATCACAATGGATTGTAAGTAATGTATGCACAATCACATCAAACAATTGTGCATACTACAAAAGATGTGTGATAATAATTTAATGCCATTTTTTTTGACAGATAATACCATTATCAATATGATCTTTGAAGATATTACGACTTTCTTCCCTCCCTGTTTTCACAAACTCACATTAACAAAAGTTTACTTAACTTCTTTGGCCACGTAAGTCTCTTTGGCATAGCAATAGTACCTTTTTAAGAAAGGAGGAGTTAACTGGCCTAAAGCCATACTATATCCCTGCTTCGTGACCTGCAAGTAGAAACTCAATACGTTCCACACCAAAACTTGGCCAGATACTAGGGTTCCTTGAGGTCTGGTACCATCTCCATTCCTACAGTAACCTGGGGCTCAGAAGTTTGGATTTCAGGCAATATCTTACTATATGTCTATAGGCCGTAACTACGGTGTGATTTGTAGATCTCCTACCATAGTCTGGGATTTGTGACATAAAACAGTAACACAATCTGGATTCCAGGCTATACCTTATATGTCTATGGGCCATAACTACTGTGGTGTTTGCAAATCCATTGAGCCTGGGATTTGTGAAACAGTGAAACAATGTGGATTCCAGGCTAGACCTACCGTATGGTGGTTGTAGATTTCTCCGTTGTAGACAAGCCAGAGGTAGGGGAACTTCTTGATGCGGATGGGCTGCATGCCATACAGCTGGTCTACAATAGCCAGGCGATGGAAGCCGAAACAACAGTTAGTGAAGCCGTTGATGTTCTCAAAGCGAAAGGCGTCAGGGCCCCGGTGGGCAATCTTCATAGCGCTGGTGCACTGAACCGACAGGCACTCATCACTGCCAAACAAGGCCCATATACCACACATCCTGGGGCTGGAGAGAGCGGGGCGGGGCGGGGGAGATAGAAAGAGGGAGAGGGTGTAATAAATACATGCCACAAAGGGCAGAGAAGATGGTCCAGAGACTAGTGCCCCTTTCGTAACTGTTCTTTACAACCTTTCAACCAGTGGAGGCTCCTCAGGAGGAAGGGCAGGACCATCCTCAGTGAATTTCATAAAAATAGTAAAACACGTAAAAAGTTATGCTTTTTAGATAAAACAATACTTAATATAATCACGCCACCAATTAATGATCAAAACACACTATTTTGCAAAGGTCTACAGTAGCCTCAACAGCACTCTGTAGGGTAGCACCATGAGGTAGCCGGAGGACAACTAGCTTCTGTCCTCCTCTGGGTACATTGACTTCAAAAAAATAATCTAGGAGGCTCTTGGTTCTAACCCCTTACAATAGACTTACACAGTAATTATGACAACCTCCGGAGGATGTCCTCCTACCTATCAGAGCTCTTGCAGCACAAACTGACATGTTGTCCCCCCAATCAAAGGATCAGAGAATTAATCTTGTACTGAAAGCATAAGATATAGCTAGCTAGCATTGCAATGCATGTGGTGAGTAGTTGACTCAGAGAGAAAGAATGAAAATGAAGGAGAAGCAAGAGAGAAATGTAGAGAGATTGTCATTTTTTTCCCACTTTCAGTTTCACTTACTTAGCTAGCAAATGCAGCAAGCTAGTTTAGCCTACTGAAACACTCCGCCTAAACAGCAGGATGCTATGTTAGCTAGCTGGCTATGACTAACACAACACTGGAACTCTTCCAAGTCAAGGTAAGCTTGTGGTTTTACTAATGTATTGCCACCGGGGCCCGACACTGTAAAAGTTACTGCATGATTGTAGTGGGTTTACTAACGCATTAGTTCTATTAGCCATGTTGACGAGGACGTTACTTTAGCTAATATGGTGACAACGATGCAGGCTGTATGTAGTGGTTTGGCTTGGAACGTTTTTTTTTGCCTGATCACATACAGCTGATGCGTTGTGCATTGAAGTCCAAAAGCGACGGGAGGAGGTAAGAGGAGCGCGCAGAAGGAATAAAACGCAGCTGTGTGTTTACGCATGATCAGCGGTGTATTCATTCCATGGATTCTGTTGAAAAAAAAAGTATCTTAAATGGAAGCAAACGGAACAAAACAGGGATTAACATACTTGAATTTGTCCAATAGAAACTCTCGTTTGCATCCGTCTCTCGACCTGTGTGCACCTACGTTATAAACATTCATTAATAAGCTAGGTTGTAGCAACCTCATGATGGGTATAAGGAAAATGTGAGTATCACGTAGTAGTAGTCTGAACCTATCGCTGTTACATTGAACTGGGTAAATGGAATATGAATGACAGTCGTCCAATATGCTGAAATAGAAATAGTGCACCTCTGCTAATCAGATAGGAAACTATAACACACCACACTATCATACCATACTTTTGGGTGGGGGCCACAAAACTTGAACTCATCACGAGGGGCCGCAGTGGCTCGCAGGTCTGAGTACCCACATCCATAACCACACATGGAGCGAACTTGCGAGCAAAACATTTTAGCGGCCCTTTTGACAGGGGAGAGAATGTTTTAGTTCATTTCCTGTAATTCTACACATTTTGCCATGGTCGGAAAGAAATGTTTGCAGTTAATGTGCCATCTGAGTGAGAGTGACTAACAAAATCAATGGGGGTCCCCCCCAGACTGTAATTTGACAAGTTTAGACAGTCTAGCCAGCTAACTTACCAATCTAAAAAATGTTAGGTGATGCAGGCTAATTGAGTGAATTACATAACTGCTGATTCACAACCAAATTACACCTTGTACAGTATACTATAACTCTCAACAGTAAATTGAGACACCGACTGAGTTGGGGGGGGGGGGGGGGGGATTGATCCGCCAGTTGCCCATCCAAAACTTAAACTGTCTTGACTGTCCACTAAAGCACCTCTAAAAATACCATCCACCAGTAAATCTTATTTAATAACTTTCCAACTGTATTGCACTTAAGTCATGAGTGTCACTGCTAGTGACAGTCCATATGAGAGACATGCAGGGTGCTCCCCTCCACCCTCCAGTCTAGGCGGGGGCGCTGTTTTCAACTGTTGGACCAATGATTACGTCCTATATTAGCTAGATGCAGGCAAGAGTGTGCAAGGCGGTATTGAATGTCACCTCAAATATATTTCTCTAGACCTGTGTGCAGCTACGTTATAAAAGTTTATTCATAGGCTAGGTTGTAGCAACCTCATGATGGGCATAGGAAAAATGTATCTCGTCAAAGAAATAAGGCCGTGGTCATGTAAAAAAAAATCGAGAAGGAAGAAATACTTGAAGGGTTATACAACGGACTATTGGACAGATTGTACCTTCGCTAATCAGATAGGACACTATAACACACCACTATGATACTTTTTACAAAACTATTGACGTCAACGTATTAAACTGTGTATTCGAAGTAGTATTACTGTTAAGACATCAAAACCGGTTTCACAAAGTGAGTCCCCATCACATTTATTAATAAACAAATACTGTGTGGCTCTCTGCTCCACACATGGTAATGTAAATGTATGTGCCATGTGGCTTTGTCAAGCCGCACGAACTACCCGGCCATAGAAAAGACGAGTTAAGATTCACTCCGTGATAAATACACATTCGATTGAAATGTCTAAAACGCATTAACATAGTTTAGTGATAAACATACCTTTGTCGTTGACACAAAAGGGGTGAATTAATAGTATTCTCCTCAGCGCCTGAAATGATGCAGCGACAGAACTTCTGTACACCGTAGTGATGACTACGTCCTTAACTGAACTGGGAGGGGCGTGACTTGCAACTTCATGTTCGGTTGCATCACTTTATGGTTATATTTGAGATTCACATTTGACATACATTCTGGTTAGTTTGCGAGCCAAAGGTAAATGTTACAATAAACATACACTACATGACCAAAAGTATATGGACACCTGCTCGTCGAACATCTCATTCATTAATCATTGGCATTAATATGGAGTCAGTCTTATTCTAGCAAAGACAGTTTCAATTTATACTGAATAAAAATATAAATGTAACAATTTCAAAGACTTCACTGATTTACAGTTCATATGTAAATCAGTCAAGTGAAATAAATAAATTAGGCCCTAACCTATGGATTTCACATGATTGGGCAGGAGTGCAGCCATGGCAAACACCACCCCCCCCCCCCCCCCCCCCCCAACAACAACAAATGTGCACAACATTTTAGAGAGATCAACTTCATTAGTGTGGAACATTTCTGGGATTAAAATAACATGTAAAAAAAAAAAAGCCCATGAAACATGGGACCTACACTTCACATTTTTGTTCAGGAAGTGACCATGTACAATTTAACAAACACTGAAATATTTCTCACCCTTCATAGCCAATTTTAGATTGACATGCTACATATGGTCTAAAACACAAGAAAGTACCTTAAAATGCAACCCTAATAGTCTTGAAACAAAACACTATTTTGGTTAAAGCTGGCATTTATTTAAGTCTCGTCGTTTCAGAATTACCAGTACATCAGGAATATTTGGAGTGCTTGTTGTGCCAATGAAAGACCGGACAGATCAGAGGATATAATAGAACTGCCAACATATGGAAAATTAACGTTGTGCATTAGGTAAATGGGTAGATAAGACATACTATTCCCCCCAAAACATCCATGTAAAAGCACAAAAAGGTGATGCACTCAGTCCTCTAAGCACATGCTTAAAACTTGGACTGAGAATAAGCTTTGCAGTTCATGACAGTGCATAGCTAAACTAAAATCAGAATAGAAATGTGCCCATAGGTTATTGCAATAACATCAACTGTCAAAGTTCACCATTACAATATAATGGTGGTATAATATACACATATCTGCTGACCCACACCCAGTTTAACTGTAACCATTTAAAACATGTACACAAAAATAAAACATCTACATAAAACAATATTAAGGGTTCTCGTTCCGTAGTCTCATTGACCTAGAAGTTCATAACCAGAGTTTGCAACATGATAAATACAAGATTAGCTATAGTTAAGATTGCAAAGGGGAAAAGGGAATAGCAAAACAAGAAGGGTATTGGAGTGGATAAGTGTGCGGCTAAATCTAAAATCCTCTTATGGTTGTTCAACAGTGCTTCCAAATCATGCCATTCTCCCAATACTATGAGAAAGAGGAGCATTCATATAGTATAGTACAGTATGCATCACCTTGCCACTGAAGCAGATTATTCTAGAATTGGGTGTGACAAAGTTAAATATTTAATAATGTTCCTCAAATCAGACAACAGATTCAACCGAAAAAGCCACATCTCGTCAGGAGTTTGATCATGTGAGTAACAGCACAGAAAACCAAAATGTCTCAAAATTCTCTCAAAGTTGGTAGTATGGCCTCAACACGTTGGAAATGCATTGAAAATACAGGGTCAGCATGGATTGTGTAAAAGCACCAGCACCCCTGTCAATACTGTAATATCTACTAAAGTACAGCTTTATTGATCTCTCTCGCACTCATAACTTAAACCAGGGATGGGCAACTTCGATGTGGGTGGGGGCCACAAAATCTAAACTCATCACAGGGGGCCGCAGTGCTCACAGGTCCGAGTACCCACATCCATAACCACACATGCAGCGACCTTGCGAGCAAAACATTTTAGCGGCCCTTTTGACAGAGGAGAGAAAATGTTTTAGTTCATTTCCTGCAATTCTACACATTTTGCCATGTTCGGAAAGAAATGTTTGCAGGTAATGTGCCATCTGAGTGAGTGAACTAACAAAAATCAATGGGGTCCCCCCCAGACTGTAATTCGACTATGACTACCATAAGTTTAGATAGCTGGCTAGACTAGCTTACCAATCTAAATAAATGTTAGCTGACGCGGGCTAATCGAGTGACTGACAAGATAAAAACTGCTGATTCACAACCAAATTACACCTTGTATAGTCTACTATAACTCTCAACAGTAAATTGAGACCCCGACTGAGTTGAGGGGGGATTGATCCACCAGTTGCCCATCCCAAACTTAAACTGTCTTAAAGCACCTCTAAAAAATACCATCCACCGGTAAATCTTATTGAATAACTTTCATACTGTATTGCACTTAGTCATCATGTCACTGATAGTGACAGTCCATATAAGACCCAGAGCCATTCAGGGTGTTAACCTCGGGTCCAGGCGGGGGCTCTGTGCTCAAACAGGCCTGTAGCAGGAGTCTGGCTGCCACATGCGCAAGTCCACTAGGATCTGGTTGAGCTTCTGCATCCACACGTTCCTCTCGTCCTTGGTGTCGGCACACAGCCAGTTTCTGCAGGTACACGGAAAGAGTCATGTGTTTCAGTATACAGGAACGGAGGTCCAAGACCAATTCAGTTTCCTTCTCCCTTAAGTGTGTACTCGTTAACTTCCTTGAAGGATTTGAAGGCATTGGATTGGTTTAAGAAATATGTTAATACTAGACACGGCCTACTCCAATCCAATTGTTTTAAAATCTTTGAAGGGAGTAAACAAGTGCTCACTTCAGGGAGAAGAGTGCAAAAAATAGGAAACTTGGGGTCAAGTGCATTAAATGTCAAAATCAGCCAACATTCTTCACGCAAGGTATTTGCCTATAAAACACAGTGCGATGGCAACTTCGACCAGAGACTTACTTGGTGACACACATTGTGTTTTTACACTGGCTGACAAGCGTCTCTATGTCACTCTCTCTCTGAGGCCGGACGGTGATCAGCTCAAATGTGTTGGGCCGGGCACAGAACTCCCTGTTGGCTGGCTCCACCTTACAACTGGTGCAGTTGGCCAAGTTGATGCGTCCAATTGGCTTCTAGAAAGACATGGATCCGCCCAAAGAAATAAATTGAAAATTAAAATATAAAAAGCTACTAATTGGAGGCAACATGAATTGGCAAACGGGTACATTAAAACTCAAGAATTACCTAAATAAAGCCTGAAGGCTGATTTCCACTTGAGTCCTACAGTATTTTGAAATGAGGCTATTCATTCAAGAATAAAGGCTCCAATAATAGTGATCAGAGGCAGGTTGGCTTCCACGTCCTCTCTTACCTTGCGTTTCTCATCATCAGGGTAGGTCCAGTAGGAGATAGAGTATCCTGACAGGAGACACCATCTCCTGTGCCATGCTCCAAACCCACTCACATCCTCAAACATTGTCTGAAAAACAGAAGGAAGCTATTGAAACTGCTTGTGTAATAAACCTTGACAGACATGAAGACATGAATGCCTAGGCTTGGTGTCTGTTTCCTCTGTGGTCTAAGCAGGGTTCCTATAAACACACTGACAATTACTGTGTAAAAAGGGATTGATAAATACATTTCATTGATTGATACGATTTAGCTCAGCAGGCCAACAGTCTTGAGGTGTACAGGGGCCCCGCGTTCAAAGCCAGTGTGTACTCACCAAGAAGCCTCTCTCCTCCACCAAGGAGCCCACCTCACACTGCATCTTCAGGTAGAGGTGTCCCTCCAAGGGGCACAGGAAAGGCACCTACAGATTACACAGGACATGTAACAGTCCTCAGCTGTAAGACTACCAACACAAAATGCTTTCATCGGGTGACAGGACAGATTGTGTTAATCGGGCTTTAGACTGAAACGCAAGACTCGTCTTCTTGTAGAGAAGATTCAATTGGATGGTGAAATACATTAACTGGACACTGACTGAAACACCCCAAAAAACATCCAGCAGAACTTATTTTCCTTACAACAATACCAACCAACTTGTAGATTGAGGTTAGAAATGTTAGATGGTGCCACGACAGAACCACATTATGTCACAAACCCCAAAATATTAAAGTGGTCGTGGATCGATTAGCAACCTTGCTGTGAAACATATCTTTGAGAAGCGCTCTTTCAATGCCTTCATATTTGATCTAAGAGAGAGAAACAAGGTATGTGTGAGTGAATGAGTGTCAGAGTCTGGCAGGTAGCGAAAAGAAGAAAACTCAGAATGGAAGGTCTTTCTCCCTGTCAGTTCCAAACGCTAGAAATGTTACCCCCTCCCCTACGACTACACTAGACATTAGCTGGCATTGTGTGCAGAGATCCAGCCAAACTGGAAATAGAGGGTGAATTCAGGATATAATGGAAGTGACTGCATTGTACAACAGTGAAAGCAAATGAGTTGGAACATTAATATTATATATTTTTATGTAAAAGGTCCATGGATTTTACCTTCTCCAATGAGAACTTGTTTTTCCCAATAGAGGCTAGCGTTAGCTTGTGAGACCCGACCAGGACAAAGTTACTGGTTCGTACTGCATTAGGGCCCCCAGGACTGGCCACCACTGCAACGAGCATTAGGAGGATGTTTCAGCAATGTTTTTGTAATTGCGCAGACATTATCGTCATCCAGAGACTTGCAACAATAAGTTCAACTTAAGTAGGTGAGACAACCACACATCACAACAACTGCAAGTAAAACCCTCAAAAAAATATTCACTAGCAGCAGAATTATTTAAACAAGCACAGTAAGACATCAGGGTTCAAATTCATCAACCGAAAAAAGTATCCTTACCTGGAGTCAGACTGCTCTTCTACAGGAGCAGCGAGCCAGATATGTTAGAAAGAGAGGCATGTTTTGAATCATTTACAAGATGGCTGGCTGTGCATACAACATGCATGACAGCATAATCTACACAGTAACAGAATATTACTATAATGCATTCACCGATTCAAGTCTACATTTCTCATGTGGCAATCATTCCCTCTTATCGCCCCAATAACATATCCGATGTGTTAAAACATTCCGCATATGACCACAAGGCAGTACGGTCTGTATTAGAGGTTGGTAAGAATGAAAGCTTACAGTGATGGCGAGGAACCTCTTGGGAGTGATGGCCTAGAAAGAGAAACAGTGATTCAGTTTCAGAAGAGGTTACGTTGGGACACAAACAAGTGAATGGGTATTTCAAATCACTGACTAAGCCAACTGCATTGCCAGCTGTGAACAAAGCCTTCCATCCTACAAAAGGGACCCTTCACCGTGTGGAATGAAAAGTAGAGCCTGCAGGCCTAATGTGTGTATTTGGCAGCAGCAGGCCCAGGGCCTGGTAACACCAGCATTAGATGTGTTCTACTACCGAGTAGTAACATTACAGTACACCCACACAAAAAGGTGAATGGGGGTTTAAAATCAGTCCCTACAGACAAGCACAACTCGTGGGCCTTGTGAACATGGCTCCAGAGTATCTGAACACACACCATCTCATCTGAGAGACAGGACATCATTTTAAAGTGGCTCTACATGCATATTCTGATGCATAACAATGGCAGTGTATTCAAGCAGAAACTAGCAGCCAAGATACAAGACTATATTCCAACATTCAATAAACTGATTTGTAGTTTGTTATGGCACATTTGAGAAAATATAACTACCTTTGACTTGCTGGGCTTCTTCCTCTTGTCAGGGTTCAACTCACGTTTCTGCTCCTGAAGAAATAACCAAGGTTAGAGTAATATCCCAGATCAAAGAAGTCAGAGACCTCCTCAAACAATATCTGCATTTGCCAAAAGTAGCAAAAACTCACCAGGCAGTAAACCTCAATATCAATTGCAAATTCATTAGAGACATCAGGCCTAAAATGGAAGCCAGAGAAAGACATTAGAACAGGACATGAGTGGTATTATTCTAGAGAATTCCAGAGAGAATGTGTGTGGTTTAACTCACATGGTGAACTTGGTAGAGAAGGTGATCGCGTCTCCACTGATAGCACTACGTGTGCTGGCTAGGGGAGTAGCAACTGTATTCTCAGCTCCAGCACGGATCATGATGAAGAAGTAATGGCTGGACCACTCTTGAATAAACACAGACTGAAATCATTACGTTTTCTATTGTAACACACTATACATTAAGTATATTGAGCAATGTATATTTGGATCTTGATTTTGACAGCACAATGTGGGAAACAGGAGATCAAGAACTTTGTCCCTTAAAAGCAATTTGGTTGCAGGCAAATTACAAAAAATATCCATCATAATTCAAATAAATACATTCTGAGATAACCAAGTAACAATTGTTGTGTGTTGGGTCTCTACCTGGATTGTTACCAGTGGAGCAGACAAAGTCAGCTTTGAGGGGCAGTCGTAGTTCCAGGAGGGAGATGGATCCCTTGGAGGCTGTGACCCCCATGTCCCCACCCTGCCCCATTTGACCGCTAGGACCCTCTCCCTTCAGACGGTCCAGCTCTGCCTTCAGGGCCCCCCGCTTCTCAGCTGGAGGGAGACAAGAACATAAGACCGATAAGAAAACTGAATGCAATGTTAATGCGAAATGCATGTAGATAATCTCAAGATATAACAGCAGGTCCCCAAGGGGTATGGAGCAAATTGGGATTGGCTGTCAGTATGTCCACCCATGTTGTAGGGGTGGAATGGGAACTCACTGGCTATAAGCAAAAGCCTCTCAGCCTCTGCCTCCACCTGCGAGCCTTTCCCATGCTCCTCATCAGTACAGCAGTTCAGGGCCTGGCTAGCCTGGCTGATCACTGTTTGCTGCAGGTTTATTTCATTGGTCAGAACCTACAAGGAATCAGAAAGAAGACATCTCATTGGTCACATGGAATGAGGAAATCAACATCAGTGGTCAGAAGAACCTACACGGAATGAGGGGGAAAGATACTTTATTCTATGAAATCAGGTTTTTGTACAGTGTGAGATCCTTCTCACAGTATGACACCGGAATTGTTCGTGCTGGCATTGTGGTCGAGTCTGTTTCTATCCAGCCAGACTGTTGGTGTGCACAGTACGGGACCATTCGTTTGCTTGCTGTCAGCACGGCGTGTTATAGGGACCATATGTGCAAATTACAGCCGGCACTCTGTTCAGAGGTGCTAAGTACTCTTGGCTGGCAGACGCACAACAATCCTACCGGTCTGTTCATGCCTTTACCTTCATCTTCTGTTTGATGTTGGTGTGTCCTTGGCTCCTGGGTTCCTCTGCTGCTCTACGAGACACATCCTCCTTCCTCACGATGACCTGCCTCACACGAGGCCTCTCCGTACTCTCCTTGATCCTGGTCGACCTGTACGCATCAATACTGGAAGAGAAAGGAAAACATACATAAAGACTCAAATCGATAGTTATATATGGCAATATTATTTTTGGACGATAGATATTTGACTCAATCTAGATTTGAAAGAACATATATTAAAACAACTTTGCTACTGTAGGTATTGTTAGCTTGCACTAGTCGGCTGTACCTGCGTCAAAACGGCAGTATTTTCCTCCTATAGTTCATTCCCCCATCTTCGTTAAATAGCGAGCTAAATAGCGAACATTTTCAGCACTTTCATTTCACTGACTGTTCAAAATGCGTTTGCTCATGCTCTCTCTGCAGCAGACAGTGAGCAATATGTTTGGAAAATCAAATCGCAATATTCAATCACAATACACACAGAATTGTGAGAATGGCAATAGTATCAATTCATATCAGCACCTAAGTATCGTGGAAATATCGTATCGTGAGGTCCCTGGCAATTCCCAGCCATAGCCATCTCTTGAACTCAGTGAAACTAAATAACATTTAAATTGTTGATGTATCAGTAGAAGGGGTGAAGCTCAGCCAGCTACATTAGAGTTTGGGTATGGGCTTTAACTGGTTGGTTACCTGTAAGGCAGGTTGTGGCCATCATCGGTCTCTAGCCTGTCTGATGACCCAGCCCGGAGCATGCGGGCCCTCTGGAACTTACTGGGTCTGGAAACACTGTCAGGAGTTAGGCTCTTAGCGTTGAACGAACTGGCTGGGGTTGACATCTGGGCAGGGATATACATGAAAGTAATTAGGTTGAATACATATGTATAAAAATACATAATTCGCCATAACATTATATCTAGTCCATGGGCGCAAATAAAATATGACAAGCTGGCATTAAAAAGCAGTTGTACGTCCCCAAGACATTAAATGGCTGAAAGATTTCACTACTTTGTATGCTTTAAGTTGTTTCCAGCATTGTACTTTAACTCACCATCATCTTCACTGGGCTCTTGACCACAGCAGCCACAGTCTCAGAGAAGGGGGTGAGGATGGACATAGAGGAGATGTTCAATTCATCTTCCTCCTCACCACTCTGCACCTCGCTCTGGTCATGGAGCCCGTCAAAGATCCCATTGATCACATCAGAGTTGATGGACTGGTCCACGTTCACCTCTAGCTCATGACTCACATCTTCGTCTGCAGTGAGACAATCGTGAGTGGAATATTATATAGTGACGCCAACGGTATGAACTTAGATTGTAAGGACTGCTCTAATTAAGTTAGTTGTTGACCGAAACCATAGGACATTAAAACACTAACTTGCAACCGATTCAAGCATCCAAATACTTTTTTATGATCAGTGTACTATTCGAAAGCCAAGTTAGTATGATCAAGTAGTATACTCAGTAAGTACAGTACCTGATTCCTCCACTGAGAATTCTACTCGCTTCACAGGGCTGGAGGCTGGGTTGGTGGCAGCAGGTACATTGGGTTCTTTGGGTGCTGAATTCAGGCTATCCAGAGGGGAAGCGGTTTGCTCATCAGGCTGCTCAATCAGATCCTGAGAATATTTAATACAGGATAATTTAACATTTCCTTCCTAATTGCTTTGCAGTCATCCATCATACAACAGTCTGCACATAAAAGGTTGGTCCAAGCATGGTCAAAAGAAATATACTTCACCACCAACCTTGGCCTCTGTGTTTCTCTTGGTGTCTGCCTCTTCATCCTTGATCTTCCAAATGTTGTTCCCTTTCTGGAACCGGTTACGAATCTGAGCCAGTTCCGACTCGCGCTCCTGCAATAAAGAACAAGGAAATTACGATTTTTCATCTGTTTGTCAACAGTCTGGTCACAAAACAAATGTCATAATACTTTATTTTCAAAAAGAGTGTAGAAAAATAAAATGCCAAAGTGCTGTACAAAGGCAAAACTGAAGACATTAAGGCAGAAGGTCTGAGCAAATAAAGTGAACTGTACGTACCAGTTTCTGTTTCTGTGCAAGGTCAGCGGTGGTGGTGTTGGCAACCTGGGCAGCTCTCAGCCTCTCCTGCACCAGCCTGGTGTTGGGGGTTCCAGAATGGCTCACCACAGGTGTATGACCAACCAGGCCTGCCCCAGACGAGTTTACTACGGTTGGAGTATGAGCGGCAGCTCCATGGCTGGTATCAGTGGAACTCAGGCCGGAGCGCTCCTGGCACCTCTCCCCAAAACGCTCCATGAACGACTTGACACCTGTTGGAAACAGAAAAATATTTAGCAACTCTTGTGAGGACAATGGAAGTGGACGGCAACAGACAAATGAGCAGAGACTGCATATTAAAACATCTGATATTTTAGAACCACCTAATAAGTTGTCAACTTCAGCTTAGGAAAAAGAAAAAGCTAAATTGAGTGCTCATTCTAGCTCACCTGTTGCTCCTGCGGTGCCTCTCTGCTGCAGGGGAGTGGCCGGGGTGGCTTCCTTGGTGAACCTCTCCCTGGTCTGCAGGACAGAGGGCTCAGTGTTAGAGGGCTGTGTAGGGAGCTCTGACTTCTTGGGGCTGGCATTGACATCCAGGGCTCGGGACAGGGCCTGGTTCTTCAGAGGGCTCTGAGGCACAGGTGAGGGAGCACCTTTTTGGGAGCTGGGTGTGAAGGCTGAGGCTCTACCCTGGCAACTCCTCTGGGGACTGGGTAGAGGAGAGGGGAGACCTCTGCTAGTCTGTCTAGCTGGTCTGGCTTCAGGTACTTCAGTCTTCTGGTGGCTGGGGGGAACCACTCCGGTGGACTTAACTGGGGAGTTGAAAGGATGCTGAAGAAATGCAAGAAATTTATTAACCAAACTACTTAAAATAACTTGCTGTTTGCTGCACACTGCTTTCTTGCAAAGCATCACCACTTCCTATCTTAATTTCTACTTTGAATCATTTTCACATCCAAAATGCCTCTGTAGAATCAGCCTCTCCCATGGGAGGACATATTACTCACACAAAAGTTACGTACATCATGATTAATAACCAAGCCAACTGTCGCATTATGACTCGCCTGGTTGGAATCCAGAAAACGCTTGCTGTTTGATGACTGACTCATTTGTGTCCGGTCTGCAGCCACAGAGATGGGTTTGATACCTGCCTCTCTCCTCCAAGCAGGGGTGGCGATACTGACACTACCAGGGTTCCCTTGTGCATGGTCTCTACTTTGAGGGGCGGCGTGGCTGAGGTCATCCTCCCAGGACCCAATGCTGGCAGCAAGGTTGGCCAGGCGACCCTTCCTGCCCATGGGGGCTTCTGAGGATGCAGCAGCAGGGACAGGTGTGGGGACCGGGGCCAGAGCCTGCCTAGGGTGGATCTGGTTCTTTACTGGGGACAGGGCTGCTGGGATGTCTCGAACCTCAGAGGTACCTTCGACGGGAAAAACATGGACATTCATATTTGTCAGGCAAAAACAAATATGCTTTTAATATGATTGTTAATATGATTGTAGGAGTCAAATCCAAACTGATATTGTTGTGTAAAAATGTTGGTTTTCAGGTGATCTATAAAGGTTAAGCAGGTGCTACATGTGCAAATGAAATGATCTAGCTAGTCAACAGCCTTACCTTCAGAATCCCAGTACTGCCTTTGTTCAGCCAGTCTGGCCAGGCGAGACTTCATGGCAGCAGGGGTAGAGGAGGTGGGAGCCTCCCTCTGAGCTTCTCGGTTCCCCTGAAGAACCAGGCTAGCAGGCACCACCTCCACATTCTTGGTCCTCTGTGGCTGTGGAGCAGCACTCACAGCCAACTCCTCTGGTTCTGGGGCAGAGCGTGCTACCTCCGTGGCCTGCTCTGGGACAAGCTGTGCTGCCAACATGGGCTCTGGTTCAGGAACGGGAGCAGGAGGACGGACAGCCACCCTCTCCAAAGAGGCGGCAGAGCGGACGCTGGCTGGGCCCGTAGGGGGCTTCCGGTCAGTCTGGGGGTCTGTCAGAGTAGGGGTCAGGGTGCGAGAAGTCATTGAAGGCTCCCTGTTCTCCTCGTCAATCATGGAGGGCTGGCCAAGTTCACCTGAACGACTCCGCTTTGAGGGAGAGGGCTTGCTGGATGGGTGAGGGGCTGGGGGTCAAGTGAGAAAGACCATAAATTAAGTTTACAGTGGGAGATTTCCAATCCACAAAATTATTATTTAAGTATTTACCTTGAGTACCATATTAAAGCTCACAAATATACATAAACAGACGATCTAAAACTTCACCATTTTGTCTATATTTGAATACAGCCTAGGGAAAGCTTCAGCCATAGACCCATTCCACCGACTTGATTTGAACATAATTCTCAGTGAGCTGTTTCAAAGGTCAAGCTTCCGGTATGGAAAGCCATACACGTGCAGGGCATGAAGTTCAACCACCTAAAGGCTAATGGAGACATCTAAGGGTTAAATTAAAACGATTCCCATCAATGCAATACTTACTATCGCAGCCAGAGCGATCACAGGGCTAGAAAATTAATGTTTTGAGAAATTATGTTGTATCATATTGAGAATAAATGAGTAAGATCGTACCTTTTTCGATGACAGGCACTGTGACCAGGCTGTTGCAGGTCTCAGCAAGAGGCTCCCTAGCTCGCTTGGCCATCTGTCTGTTAGCAGCAGTGGGTCTCTCTGCCATCTTCTTCTGCAGGTTCTCCCTGCGAGCACGGGTCCTCTCCAGGAGTTTCTGAGCAGGTAAAAAAGCACATTAGAAAATGTAACACATTTGCAATTAAAAGCAGTGTCTACACCATTTCTTGCTTTTTTTTCTTCTAATTTAAATTTCCTTTCTGCTATTGCACCCATATTGAGCAGTGGATTGCAGTGGTCTATAGCTTTAAAATAGTGAATAAGTTTTAGTCCATGTCATAGGGTCAAGAAAAACGACTAGGTCTGGGGGGGAAAGGTCTGCAGTTGTCTCTACACTCCTCCCTGGCCGCCTCCTCTCCTGTCAGTTCTCATCTGAACACCAAAACCCTAGCTGGCCTCCCAGTCCAAGGCAAACAGTCCTGAGGCATGATTTATTGCCCTGGCTGTTACAGTGCAAGACTCAACACATTCCTGCCTGTTTCAGTTGCCTACACATCTCACACCCAGCCAGGATGTGTGGAAAACTTGTTAAAGTGTGTGTGTCATTCCTCAGGAATGAGCCACTTCTGACGTGTTGTGGCTACTGGATTTGAAATCTCCCAGGCATTTCTATTGGTTGGAATTGACATTTTATGGATTTTGCTGCCAGCCACTGCTTTTCTATATCAGTGTTGTTATGAAACACACTTAGTTCCTAACTTGAGTTTCAAAAAAAAAAAAAATGAAATATACTCACTCACTCCTCCTGGCACATTTGGTAAAATTGATAAAGCTGACAGGGTGCATCAGAAAGGGAAATTGACAGACAGATGTATGGAAATGAAGGTGGAAAACATTACTGTATTCATACTGTAGTTGACCAAGGAATCCATTCATTACCTATTAAGGGAATTGTAGTATTCTCAGATTCCTCTCTCCCTGCTCGCACGTTAGGGGAGGGGCTGAGGTTTTTTGACAAGATGACAATCATCTGACTGCCTTGTGCTGGCATGCAATTTTAGTACAGTATTATGAATTATGAAGGGGAAAGGTAGCAGGCTAACATTAGCTATACAATGATATACGTATGGAAGGTGTCAGGGTTTAGATGTCACTTCTATACTATTTGACTTGGCTATCTAACGTTAGCAAAGTTTCCAACATCTTTCAGTTAACGTCATACATTTGAATAAAGCAAAAGTTAACCAGCTACACTAGTTAAGATATTTAAATTACCATTTGTTGAAGAACAAGTATTAGTTTGACTCCAACCAATACTTTCAATGTTATGTCCCAAACGTTACTACCAGTTAAAGTTAGCTACCAAACGTTACCACACAAACGTTAGATATTTAACGTAACTAACGTTGTTTTGAATCCAGGTTTTACAACATTATTTCAGTTCTACAAATATGGGTTTGACAGTGACTATCAAACAAGATTACCATCTTTATGCAATGCAACAAGAAATAATGTTTTGTTGGCTAACGCGTTACGTTATCGTTAGCTGGCCATGGCAGTTAGCTAGAAACAAACTGCACTCACCTCGGTAAACGGATCCATCTCCGATAAGAGTTTCTTTGTTCAAATCTATTGATTTAGCTAACGTATACTGAATAATCGTCGTTTATCTATCCTGATACACTAAACGCGGACAGCTTCTCAGCCGCTGTTTCTGCAGACGCGTCTTTCGTTCCTTCTTTTTTTAACAAACAGATATGTTCAATATTTGAATTTCAGTGCTGTGTTCACTGCGCAGACTCCGACGGTTGGAATCACGCGACAGCCAATGATAAACCCGATGGGCGAGGACAGACGCAGTCTAGCCATTCAAGTCTCTCTCCATTTAATTCAAGGGCTTTATCTCTCTATTTCAATTCAATTTCATTTAAGGGCTTTATTGGCATGGGAAACATATGTTAGCATTGCCAAAGCAAGTGAAGTAGATAATAAACAAAAGTGAAATAAACAAAAGTTAACAGTACACATTACATTCACAGAAGTTCCAAAAGAATAAAGGCATTTCAAATGTCATATGTCTATTTACAGTGTAGTAACGATGTGCAAATAGTTAAAGTACAAAAGGGAAAATAAAAACAAATATGGGTTGTATTTACAATGATGTTTGTTCT
Organism: Oncorhynchus kisutch; assembly: GCF_002021735.2. Lineage (NCBI taxonomy): Eukaryota > Metazoa > Chordata > Actinopteri > Salmoniformes > Salmonidae > Oncorhynchus > Oncorhynchus kisutch. Next base: position 65,255,376 of record NC_034187.2, on the reverse strand, counting down.
TCACTGGTTGACTTTTTATTTTGGCAACAGGTCACACATCTTGCTGCTGTGATGGCACACTGTGGTATTTCACCCAATAGATATGGAGTTTATCAAAATTGGGATTGATTTTGAACTCTTTGTGGGTCTGTGCATTCTGAGGGAAATGTGTCTCTAATATGGTCATACATTTGGCAGGAGGTCAGGAAGTGCAGCTTAGTTTCCACCTCATTTGGTGGGCAGTGCGCACATAGCCTGTCTTCTCTCAAAGGTCTTTATTCTCATGGGAAACATGTTTACATTGCCAAAGCAAGTGAAATAAACACACAAAAAATAACAGTAAACACTACACTCAAAAGTTCCAAAGGAATAGAGACATTTCAAATGTCATATTATGGCTATATACACAGTACCAGTCAAAAGTTGACACACTTACTAATTCCAGGGTTTTTATTTATTTTTAATATTTTCTACATTGTAGAATAATAGTGAAGACATCAAAACTATGAAATAACACATATGGAATCATGTAGTAAGCCAAAAAGTGTTAAACAAATCAAAATATGTCCAAACTTTTGACTGGTACTGTACGTTGTTGTCTCACACACACACACACACACACACACACACACACACACACACACACACACACACACACACACACACACACACACACACACACACACACACACACACACACACACACACACACACACACACACACACACACAGTCTTGTACAGCTAACCTTCTGGGGACACACAATTAAGTTCCATTCAAAATCCTATTTTCCCTAACCCATACTCTTACCTTAACCCAAAAGCCTAACCTTAACCCTAGCTCCTAACCGTAACCCTAAAAATAACCTTAAATCCTAACCCGAGCTCCTAACCCTAACACTAATTCTAACCCTAACCATAAACCCCCTAGAAATATAACTTGACCTCGTGGGGACTAACAAAATGTCTTCGGGTCCCCAAAAAGAATAGTTAAACACATCCACTATTCTGTCCTACGTGTGTGTAGACTGGCCACGGTCGGAGACGATGTCCTCCGGAAGGCCATAATGCTGGAAGACCTGCCGGAACAGTGCCTCAGCGACCTGAGGAGAGGTAGGGAGACCAGAGAGAGGAATAAACTGCCATGATTTAGAAAATCTGTCCACAACCACCAGAATGGTGGTGAAACCGTCACAACTGTCCATTGTCGTTACCGATGAGACCAGGGACGCTGAGGCACGGGATGGAGTTTCCCTGCTGAAGCATGTCGGGGAGACTTAGTTTGGACACACACAGAACAGGAGTTGACATAGCGAGTAACGTCCTGCTTCAAGGTGGGCCACCAATACTTTTCGGAGAGTGATTGTATAGTACAGGTGATCCCAGGATGTCCAGCGATGAGAGATCTGTGTGCCCAGGTCGACAGTCGCGTCCTTATCCCCATGGGAACATAGATGTGCTCAGGAGGACAGGTAGTGGGAGAGGGTTCCCTCTCCAGAGCCTGGTGAATGTCCACATCTACGTCCCAGACCACAGGGACTATGACACGAGAGAGAACATGAAAACAGGTCCATCGGCATTCGGGGGACCAGTCCGTGATTCTCATCTTTGACCATGAGAGGCCGGCTCATCGCCTCTGGCAAAAATGAGGGGACACAAACAACAGGTATAGGCCAATCAAAAAGGTTCTTTATTATAAACCAAACTATCAACTTTAAACAAATAAAAAGGAATGAGGTGTGAAAGTATCATAATGTAAGGTGTATGTAAAGTGCAGGGATGCATGAATCTGTGTGTGTGAATGACTGAGTGAAAACTATGCACAACTACAAAGGAACAAACAAAACAGGATCATACCTGGAGGAGCAGAGAGAGGAGCAGAGAGACAGAGAGAGAGAGAGAGAGAGAGATTAGTGAAGCAGTTTAAATACCCTGAGCCCAGGTGACTCCAATCACTAACGACACTCCTCTGCCTGCAGGAGGAACCGCCCCTGCACTGCAGAGGGGCCGTGACACCCCCCTCCTTAAAACCCAAATTTCGGCCCAAACATATTCACAACAATAAAATTCCCCAAAAAGAAAAAAAAGGATACCAGTCCCGGCTCCTAGTAGTGGCCCCGTGTCCCCCAACTGACTGTCCGCCCCTCAAACCCAGCAGCCCTGGTACCTGGGGAGCAATTTAAGAGGAAAGAGGTGCAGACAGCCCGTAGGGGTCAGCAGAGAGAAGATACAAACGAGGTTAAAGGAGCACGGGACAGAGCATCAGCAATGATATTATCCTTACCACTAATATGTCTAATATCAAGGTTGAATGGTTGCAAGAACAAAGCCCAACGCATCAGGTGCTGGTTGGGATTTTGCAGGGACCTCAGAAAAATAAGTGGGTTGTGGTCAGTGAACACAGTTAAAGGGGTCAAACCAGAACCAACATAGACCTCGAAGTTCTGTAAAGCCCAAATGAGACCTAAAGCCTCCTTTTCAATTACAGAATAGTTTTGATGATACTTATTACATTTCCGGGAGAAGAAACTGACTGGACACTCAACATTGTTATCATTCTCCTGGAGAAACACAGCCCCAGCACCGATTTGACTGGCGTCTACCTGCAATTTGAAAGGTTTCCCAAAAGTTGGTGCTACCAACTCAGGTTGGTAGCACCAAATTCCGGTCACAACTTGCAGACTTGTTTTCGAGTTGCTGTGCGTTTTGTTGCCAACCTATTTTGCTACCTGACAACTTTACGGTTTTTACTTTTAATTACCGTTTATATATATATATATTTTTTCCCCCTCAACCTTTTCACTCCAGACGCTTTGTCTGGACACTAATCGTCAGGACCTCCAACAGCCGAAGCTAAGTAGTAACATTAACATGATGCCTTCTAATTGCAGTCGCTGTACTAGCCTTACGGCGAGGATAGCTGTGCTGCAAGCCCAGCTTCAGACGCAATCGTTAGGCAAGGGTAATTTCAGTGTAGGAAAGGATGAAACAGCGTCTGTGCCACCAGTAAGTACAGATAGTAGTATAAATCCCCTGGCACAGTCCCTGCTGTAGGAACGCTCAACCGGTGTCGCTCATTCAGCCGACAGAAACCTTCAACCGGTTTTCCCCATTAAGCAGCAAGTCGGAGTCAGAGGCCGAGTCTTCTCTGGTCTCTACTCCTCTCGTTACGGGGTCTGAGACCCCGTCCAGTGCTAGCCTCTCTACACTGGCTTCCTGTCAAAGCAAGGGCTGATTTCAAGGTTTTACTGCTAACCTACAAAGCATTACATGGGCTTGCACTTTGAGATATCAGCTGATGTACGAAGGGCTATATAAATAAATTTGATTTGATTTGATTTGAGGTGCCAAAGAGCCTTAACTGCATCAAATGCCTCTTGACACTGGGTGGACCAGATAAATTCAAACTTGGCCTTCAACAGATTGGTCAGTGGGGACACTACTACCGAAAACTTTTTACAGAAAGCACGGTAGTACCCCGCCATTCCCAGGAAGCTTATCAGTTCTTTCTTTGTGGAGGGCTGTGGGAACTAAAAGATATAATTTATTATTTTGTGATATCATTAAGGATAGTATAACAAGACAACTGTAACTCTGAAGGTGTACACAATCAGGTTTGCATCTAATGTTGTATAAAATAAATGATTAAGTTTAAGAATATTTTTGTGAAGATAACAATGTGATTTTAGCCTTCTAAATGAGAATTGTTTTTCATGTAAACTTTTGCTCAGTCAGTAACCATGATCAAGTGAGCACAGAAATTGTGTCGGCGTAATGGAACGCCCCATTTTTACTCAAGAATAAAAGGATCCGTGACGAAATTTACATTAGACCAGAGAACGTGAGGACGTGGTCCACATGTTGAAATGGTTGGAATTTAAATAGAGACCAGACAGCATGGAGCGGTGGCTACACGGCTGACAAATGGTTTAAAACTACAACACCAGAATGAGTGAAGAAGATAGACTACACCGAAACATTAAGTCTGTAGTTAAGTCTGGTAGTCTAGTAAACTTGACCAAAGACCACCGCGTGTGTAAAATTTGGAGTATACTTTGTAACAAACACTCAGAGACAAAGAAGCCTACAACTGCAAATAACAGTTATCTCGTAGGTACTCCAGAGTATCCATTCTAAGGACACTCTAAGATAAAGAAGCCTACTACAACTAAGGGCATTTTGAGCTCTGGTGGACAACCAGAGATTTACACAACCAGAGACTTACATCGAAATACTCACCATAGATGGATCAAATGGTTTCATCAGAGAGACGACAGAGAAAGACATCTACGTGTAAATATATGTTGCATTTCCAATCCGAATGAGCGGTTGTTAGGGTGCTAAATATTCATATTTACGGCGAGCGTAGTTTCCAAATGTATGAACATATAAGCCCACTCTCTTTGTCTCTCCCACTCCTTATCGTTCCCGACCTCCTTTCCATTGTGTAACAAGCCGTCATATCGTGTTAGTCCACTAGGGACTGTGTTTCATTGCATTATGTTAGTAATCAATAATGTGTTTATGTATTTCTGTGTGAATTTTTAGTTAGTTAGTAAATAAATAATTAAGCCAATTTGTGTATCACTTTGCAGATTACATTTTTTATTTATTTATTTAACCTTTATTTAACCAGGTGGACCAGTCGAGAACAAGTTCTCATTTATAACTTTCCTGAAGTCCACGATCATTTCCTGTGTTTTGTTGACATTGAGTGTGAGGTTGTTTTCCTGACACCATACTCCGAGGGCCCTCACCTCCTCCCTGTAGGCCGTCTTGTCGTTGTTGGTAATCAAGCCTACCACTGTAGTGCCGTCTGCAAACTTGATGATTGAGTTGGAGGCATGTATGGCCACGCAGTCATGGGTGAACAGGGAGTACAGGAGAGGGCTTAGAACGCACCCTTGTGGGGCCCCAGTGTTGAGGATCAGCGGGGTGGAGATGTTGTTACCTACCCTCATCACTTGGGGGTGGCCCGTCAGGAAGTCCAGGACCCAGTTACACAGTGCAGGGTCGAGACCCAGGGTCTCGAGCTTAATGGCGAGTTTGGAGGGTACTATGGCATTAAATGCTGAGCTGTAGTCGATGAACAACATTCTTACATAGGTATTCCTCTTGTCCAGATGGGTTAGGGCAGTGTGCAATGTGATTGCGATTGCGTCATCTGTGGACCTATTGGGGCGGTAAGCAAATTGGAGTGGGTCTAGTGTGTCAGGTAGGGTGGAGGTGATATGATCCTTGACTCGTCTCTCAAAGCACTTCATGATGACGGAAGTGAATGCTCAGTTACCTTAGCTTTTTTGGGAACAGGAACAATGGTGGCCCTCTTGAAGCATGTGGGAACAGCAGACTGAGATAAGGATTGATTGAATATGTCCGTAAACACACCAGCCAGCTGGTTTGTGCATGCTTTGAGGACATGGCTGGGGATGCCGTCTGGGCTGGCAGCCTTGCGAGGGTTAACACATTTAAATGTTTTACTCACGTTGGCTGTAGTGAAGGAGAGTCTGCAGGTTTTGGTAGCGGGCCGTGTCAGTGGCACTGTGTTGTCCTCAAAGCAAGCAAAGAAGTTGTTTAGTTTGTCTGGGAACAAGACATCGTGGTCCGCGACGGGGCTGGTTCTCCTTTTGTAGTCCGTGATTGACTGTAGATCCTGCCACATACCTCTCGTGTCTGAGCCGTTGAATTGCGACTCTACTTCGTCTCTATACTGACGCTTAGCTTGTTTGATTGCCTTGCGGAGGGAATAGCTACACTGTTTGTATTCGGTCATGTTTCCAGTCACCTTACCCCGATTAAAAGCAGTGGTTTGCTCTTTCAGTTTTGCGCGAATGCTGCCATCAATCCACGGTTTCTGGTAGGGGAATGTTTTAATAGACGCTGTGGGTACAACATCACCGGTGCACTTGCTAATAAACTCGCTCACCGAATCAGCGTATTCATAAATGTTATTGTCCGGCGCTATGCGGAACATATCCCAGTCCACGTGATCGAAGCAATCTTGAAGCGTGGAATCCGATTGTTTGGACCAGTGTTGAACAGACCTGAGCATGGGCGCTTTTAGTTGCTGTTTCGGCTGGGAGCAACAAAATGGAGTCGTGGTCAAATTTTCCCGTCCGGATGAAAAGCATGCCCAAAGTAAACATATGCATATAATTGGAAGATGTGTTAAACTTATGTCTGTGAGTATAAGATAACTAATTTGGCAGGTGAAACCCAGAGGATTTTTTTATGGGTTTTCTATGTGGGTTTTCTATGTGGATCTAGATTTCTAAGGCACTGGCTTGCAGTTCCTATCGTTTCCACTGGATGTCAACAGTCTTTAGAAATTGGTTGATGTTTTTCCTTTGTGTAATGAAGAAGTAGGGCTGTTCAGAACGAGGGTTGAGTTTAGTGTACTGTTGTGGTTGGGGCGCACAAACTGAAAGCTCGCTCCACTTTGTTTTTATCCGCTATTGAACGCAGTTTGGTTTGGTTCCAACCACTGTGTATTTGTGAGACGTGGTGTGGGTGAACGGATGATCTCCGCATGTGTATTTCCCACCTTAAAGCATGGAGGAGGAGGTGTTATGGTGTGGGGGTGCTTTGCTGGTAACACTGTCTGTGATTTATTTAGAATTGAAGGGACACTTAACCAGCATGGCTACCACAGCATTCTGCAGCATTGCACCATCCCATCTGGTTTGTTTTTCAACAGGACGATGACCCAACACACCTCCAAGCTGTGTAAGGGCTATTTTACCAAGAAGGAGAGTGATGGAGTGCTGCATCAGATAACCTGGCCTCCACAATCCCCCAACCTCAACCAAATTAAGATGGTTTGGGATGAGTCGGACCGCAGAGTGAAGGAAAAGCAGTGCTCTGCATACTCCTTCAAGACTGTTGGAAAAGCATTACAGGTGAAGCTGGTTGAGATAATGCCAAGACTGTGCAAAGCTGTCATCAAGGCAAAGGGTGTCTATTTGAAGGATCTCAAATAAAAATATATTTTGATTTGTTTAACACTGTTTTGGTTACTACATGATTCCATATGTGCTATTTCATAGTGTTGATGTCTTCACCATTATCCTACAATGTAGAAAATTGCAAAAAATAAAGTAAAACCCTTGAAAGAGTAGCAGTTTTAAAACTTTTGACCGGTAGTGTATGTCATACTATAAGGGTACAGGGCGAGACCCAGATTCAGACACGGGAGGCAGATGGTTCGAGTCTCTGATATTTATTATAATTCAAGGGACAAGCTAGAGAATGGTCGTGGACAGGCAAAAGAGCATAAACAAGGTCAGAGTTCAGGAGGTACAGAGTGGCAGGTCTTCTGGTCCACCGCTCCGAGTATCGCCCACCGCTCCGAGTACACTACTAGCCAACATCCAGTCTCTTGACAACAAGGTAGACGAAATCCGAGCAAGGGTTGCCTTCCAGAGAGATATCAGAGATTGTAACATTCTCTGTATCACGGAAACATGGCTCACTCAGGATACGTTATAGACACCTGGTTTCTTCACACATCGCACCGACAGAAACAAGCATCTCTCTGGTAAGAAGAAGGGCGAGGGTGTATGCCTTATGAATAACGAGTCGTGATGTGATCAAAACAACATACAGGAACCCAAGAGAATTGTCTTTGATTATAATCACAGTCATGTACACCCCCCCAAGCAGACACCTCAACGGCCCTGAAAGATCTTCATTGGACTCTATGTAAACTGAAAACCACATATCCTGAGGCTGCATTTATTGTAGCTGGGGATTTTAACAAGGCTAATCTGAAAACAAGGCTCCCTACATTTCTTCAGCATATTGAATGCACGACCAGGGCTGGGAAAATTCTGTATCATTGTTATTGTAACTTCCGCGACGCATACAAAGCCACCCCTCGCCCTCCTTTTGGAAAATCTGACCACGACTCCATTTTGTTGCTCCCAGCCTATAGACAGAAACTAAAACAGGAAACGCCCGTGCTCAGGTCTGTTCAATGGTGGTCCGACCAATCTGATTCCACGCTTCAAGATTGCTTCGATCACGTGGACTGGGATATGTTCCGGATAGCGTCGAACAACAACATTAATATATACTCTGATTCGGTGAGCTAGTTTATTAGCAAGTGCATCGGGGATGTTGTACCAACAGCAACTATTAAAACCTTCCCCAACCAGAAACCGTGGATTGATGGCAGCATTCGCGCAAAACTGAAAGTGCGAACCACTGCTTTTAATCAGGGCAAGGAGACCGGAAACATGACCGAATACAAACAGTGTAGCTATTCCCTCCGCAAGGCAATCAAACAAGCGAAGCGTCAGTATAGAAACAAAATAGAGTCGCAATTCAACGGCTCAGACACGAGACAGGGTTTACAGTCAATCACAGACTACAAGAAGAAAACCAGCCCCGTCGCGGACCCCGATATCTTGCTCCCAGACAAACTAAACAACTTCTTCACTCGCTTGAGGAAAATACAGTGCCACCGACACGGCCCGCTACCAAAACCTGCGGACTCTCCTTCACCGCAGCCAACGTGAGTAAAACATTTAAACGTGTTAACCCTCGCAAGGCTGCAGGCCCAGATGACATTCCCAGCCGCATCCTCAGAGCATGCACAGACCAGCTGGCTGGTGTGTTTACGGACATATTCAATCAATCCCTATCCCAGTCTGCTGTTACCACATGCTTCAAGAGGGCCACCATTGTTCCTGTTCCCAAGAAAGCTAAGGTAACTGAGCTAAATGACTATCGCCCCGTAGCACTCACTTCCGTCATCATGAAGTGCTTTGAGAGACTAGTCAAGGATCATATCACCTCCACCCTACGTGACACCCTAGACCCACTCCAATTTGCTTACCGCCCCAATAGGTCCACAGATGACGCAATCGCAATCACATTGCATACTGCCCTAACCCATCTGGACAAGAGGAATACCTATGTAAGAATGCTGTTCATCGACTACAACTCAGCATTTAACACCATAGTACCCTCCAAACTGGTCATTAAGCTCGAGACCCTGGGTCTCAACCTCGCCCTGTGCAACTGGGTCCTGGACTTTCTGACGGGCCGCCCCCAGGTGGTGAGGGTAGTAAACAACATCTCCACCCCACTGATCCTCAACACTGGGGCCCCACAAGGGTGCGTTCTCAGCCCTCTCCTGTACTCCTTGTTCACCCATGACTGCGTGGCCATGCACTCCTCCAACTCAATCATCACGTTTGCAGACGACACTACAGTGGTAGGCTTGATTACCAACAACGACGAGACGGCTTACAGGGAGGAGGTGAGGGCCCTCTGAGTGTGGTGTCAGGAAATACAACCTCACACTCAACATCCACAAAACAAATGAGATGATCGTGGACTTCAGGAAACAGCAGAGGGAGCAGCCCCCTATCCACATCGACGGGACAGTAGTGGGGAAGGTGGAAAGTTTTAAGTTCCTTGGCGTACACATCACGGACAAACTGAAATGGTCCACCCACACAGACAACGCGGTGAAGAAGTTCCAAATTTGGCTTGTCACCAAAAACACTCACAAGCTTTTACAGATGCACAATCGAGATCATCCTGTATCACCGCCTGGTACGGCAACTGCTCCGCCCACAACCGCAAGGCTCTCCAGAGGGTAGTGAGGTCTGCACAACGCATCACCGGTGGCAAACTACCTGCCCTCCAAGACACCTGCACCACCCGATGTCACAGGAAGGCCAAAAAGATCATCAAGGACAGCAACCACCCGAGCCACTGCCTGTTCATCCCGCTATCATCCAGAAGGCGAGGTCAGCACAGGTGCATCAAAGCAGGGACCGAGAGACTGAAAAACAGCTTATATCTCAAGGCCATCATACTGTTAAACAGCCATCACTAACATTGAGTGGCTGCTGCCAACATACTGACTCAAATCGCTAGCCACTGTAATAATAAAACATTGGATGTAATAAATGTATCACTAGTCACTTTAAACAATGCCACTTTATATCATGTTTACATACCCCACATTACTCATCTCATGTATATACTGTAATCTATACCATCTACTGCATCTTGCCTATGCCGTTTGGCCATTGTACATATTCTTATTAATTCCTTTACACTTGTGTGTATAGGGTAGTTGTTGTGAAATTGTTAAATTACTTGTTAGATATTACTGCACGGTCGGATCTAGAAGCACAAGCATTTCGCTACACTCGCATTAACATCTGCTAAGCATGTGTATGTGTCCAATAAAATTTGATTTGATCACATAACATACCCTATCTCTAGGAGCAGCTTGCCCACAGCCTTCCAACGCCAACGTCATCTCAAACATAGAGAACTCTGCATTCATAGCTTCTCCTGACTCCCCCTTTCTCTTAAAGACATCTCCACGCTTCTTTAACTTTTCCCTACATCTCCTCTTACTCTCATCACACAGGTGCTCACATCTATGAACCGCTGCAAATGCACCACGTAGGACATTTGACTTTTCTTTACTTGATACAGCTGTGATGTTTCCTTCTACCAACACTGGAATTCCATCAGTTTTATCTTTCCCGTATAAAAAAAAAAAACATTTTCCAAAGTGTACCAATTTCGGTCCCTCTAACAATAGTGGAACAAAATTCCTGCCATGCGTCCCTTTTCACTGTCTTAATCATTCTTCTGGCCATTGCTCTCTGTCAAGCCATTCTTAAGTACCTGTAGAGTGGTCTGGAGTTCATCTGAAACGTACCATTGTATTTCACATGATAAAAATGTTTTGATTGGAACAATACAGCCAATGGTTAGGCAGCTGTGGTTTTGGCAGAGGAAACTGATTGGTCAGGACTCAGGAGTAAAAGGTCCTGCCCCAGAGCAAATCTCTACAAATGAACAAAACTTTCTACAAATGTACAAATCTCTTGGTAAGGTGATAACAGTGACATAACTCAGAGAACACGCAGATTCAAAATCTGCAAGTGTATCTTAAATTCACAGTAGAATATTCATACTCGTAAATTCACTTTATGCTTTAAATCTTATTGAATGTATTAAAATGTCAAATTACAAGTTTGCGACCATTCTTAAATCTTTCACACATCATGATAAAAACTTGCGAATCATACTTGCAACCATGAATCATAAATAGTGTGTGATCACGAAATTCAAAATACAAACCCAGGTAGTTCTGTGCTTCTGTCATCATTATAATCCCATAATTCAAGGTCCTACCTTCAGTGAGACATAAGGAGGCTGGAATTTGACCTGCCCGGTTAAATGAAGCATATGCTTTTCTTTATGCCATTGAGTCACACATTTAAAACATGCAGAAATACATGGAATCAGATGAGCAGATATTGAATGAAGCTACATTTATTAAACAATTTGGCGGAATTTGTATGAGGTTTAGTTAAAAAAAAGTGAAAAACATAATACAAATATGTATAAACTGTAATGACACTTTGGAATAATATTAGTTGCAAAAAATCGAATCTCTTGTCTTTTACTGAAAACGTCATCTCACAGAAGCACAATCGTTTCTGTGTGACGTTGCCTGGGCACCATGGAAACCGCTCTTAGCTTGTGTCATTTCTTTCTTCAGTCTCTATAACAGTTTGAGAGCTACAGGAGTACGGAATGACTGATGACATTCTCAGTTATCTGGTTATCTGTTATCGTTATTTGACCATCTAGTTAGTTCGCTAGCTAGCTAATCTTGTTTAGTTTGATCTAGCTAGCTAGTTAGGTTAGTGACAGTTGGTAAACTGGTTAGCTAGCTACATTAGCCAAGGTTACGTATTAGCTAGCTAACGTTAGCTAGCTACTAGTTTTTTTTGCTTGGAAGACGTTGTTGCCAAGAGGTGGTCCACAGAACAAAGACTCGAATCAATGCTCGAATCAATAAAAGTCACTGGTATGTATGCACTTCATCTGTGTATGACTTGAATTTGCTTGAATTAGCTAACATTGGCTTTCCAATCTGTCCAGAAAGCCAGCGACAACAAAAACACACTGCACTTCAAACAGATTAAATGCTTATAATAAATTGTGCTGCATATATGCTGCATTTCCACTCACTCTGAAACAGGCTGTTGTTTTGACATCCGTTAAATGTATATTTTTAATAGTAAAAATGTATTATATTTTTAAATCCGTTCTAGAGCAAAAAACAACAAGCACTAGTATCATGACAGGTCAACAGATAGAGGCCAAGTTGAAAGCTGCATCCTCTGAAGATGGAGAGGGTCAGTTTATGGCTTGAGCGGAGTGAGCTGGTCAGGGAATGGTAGACGATGGTGCTGGAGTCTGCTGATGATCTTGTAGAGACATAATAGACATGTTAGACATTATAAAGCAGTCATAACGTACATGCTTAACTTTTCAAGCACCTTTCAAGACACCAAAAGTCACTTACATACACAAGATAAAAAATCTATAAAAGCACACATTTAAAAGAGTAAGCATATAAAAAGTACACCAACATTGTTATAACAAGTCTAACAATGCATTATTACTGTCAGTAGCTGTTGCAGTACTTGTTAGTACATTGACATGGTCAAGGGATATTTATCCATTCTTAATGTATTTGTTCCATGACCAGCTACTGACTCATCTTTTGGAATGATTCAGCTTGGGCACTGTTATCTGAAATGGTTTGTTTTGAAATCTGTTGTTGCCATGTGATCTGCAGAAGTCCTGAATTGGTTGAGTTGTTAGTGCAGTGGTTGCATAGCTTCCACATCAGTGCTCCTGTCTGAACAAAGTAGTTATACACAGTGTGATGACGCTCCTGGTCAACCAGCCCATCTCACTGGAGCACAGGACACAAGGCTCTGCACTATGGCTGCTACCCTGTCAGACTCTGGAGGCACGACGGGAATCATTTGGCGACACGCCTACATCATAACTGGCTGTGCTTTGTGCATAATAGTCCCACTAAGGACTGCTGGTACAATTGCTATAAAGCTGTAACTGGAGAGGTTGTCGGAAATATCCATTTGGATATGTCCATTTGAGGTCTATGCACTGTGATTCTATGAAATGGAGGAGGATAGAAGCAGCCTTTATTGCCTTGGGCTGAGTGAGTCAGTGTTGCTCTGCAAACACAAACTAATGATATCACCCTCTGAGCTATTGAATAATCCTCTATTGGGTTCTGTAAACAACACATGCACACATGACATAATTCACAGAAATCTAGCTTTAGAGCTGAACTGGCTGCAGACTGAAGAAGCTCCTCTGTCTCGTTCTGTAAGAGGATTAGTCTATGTACTGTTCAGTGAGTGAGTGAGAGAATCTAAAATAAGTAAGCTGCTGCGTCAGTATTACTGACTCAACCCTTGGTCAGTCATCATCACTTGTTGTTTCAGAAAGGCTTCATTGGCCAGAGATGGAGCAGTCTAAGAAGTACCTCCTGAGCTTGACAGTGCCGGTAGAGATGGAGATCTCTAAGAAGTACTCAAGCCCCACTGTGCCGGACAAGCAGCCTCTGAGCCCCACTCAGGTGTGCCTGGAGAAGCTGTCCTCCAGCATCCTCAAGGACCTCTTCACCACAGGAACCAGCAGCTACAATGTGCTCCTGCAGGGCGAGGAGGAGGAGAGACAGAGCCCAAAGCACTCCCCGTACCGCAGGCCCAAGAAGACTGTGAGATGTGCCTCTACATCCAGCAGGTCACACGATAACCACCGCCATCCGTCTGTAACTCCTCTGTTACTGTTGGGCCAGCAGGGCAGCGGAGACACCAGGGACACCAGGCACTCCTCCCACCACCATGTCTTCTCCTCCGCCTCAGGGGGCTTTGCCAGCGGACAAAAGGCAGCCCACAGCATCACGGTCCTGGGTAGCACCATGGGCCTGTCCCCCCGCCCTGTCGCCCGGCCACGGAAGACCTGCTTTTCCAGCTCACCCCGTACCAAGCTGCCCTCACTGCCCAGAGGAGGGGTGATGCGGGAAGGGGAGAACGCCGGAATCAAGAAGCTTTGCATCCTCACTGCCATCAAGCCGTCCAACGTGGAGAAGGAGAAGGTGAAGTTCTTCAAGTCGGACTTTAGCTACAATCCTCAGTTTGAGTACAGCAACCCTGTGTCTCCGCTGGTGCTGGCTCGCCACGACAATGCCTCCGACCGCTTCCTGACACAGGTGAGACCCAGGTCAATTAATTAATAGTGTTTTTTTGGGCCATTTTAAACCAGAAATGTCCCTACACATCAGCTATAACAGTGGAGAGGTGAGGAGCGAATTATCATGCCAATTACTGTTACAGGTAAGTCTAAGGACAGGAGACAAGTTTTATACAACTAAGGCAAGAAGTAGACTAGGCACAACAAACAGTAAGCACTTCCAGAGGTCGGTACAGATGACCTACCCTGTCCTAAATCATGTCCCAAGTGCCCAATACTACTGCTGAGCCGGCTGATTTTAAATAGTGAGGCACATTGTGCCGGGGTCAAGCCCAGAGCCTGTGGCCAAACAATTTCTCTCTGCCAAACCTCTTATTCTCCCAGGACTGAGCTGAAGTAAATATGCTCACTCGGTGAAAGCCACGTAGCCAGGCAGCAGACAAACCCTGACAGACAAGCTTGGATAGATTAGTTGGGGGGGGGTGCTTTAAAACTCAAGCTTAGCACACCAGTCAGGGGGTGGAAAGAGACACCAGTGCTCTCTCTGTCTGAGCTGTAGTCTGGAGATCTATCCACATTAGTATTTATCAAATGGCTATCCACATTAGCCCTTAGAAAGGCCAGATAGCCAACAAGCTACTCTAAAGACAGATCAATAGCTGAGTGAGTATGTTAAAAGTCATGTTGTGATTACCCCAACAAGAGAGACAAGAGAAATCAGACATCATAAAGGTTATTGGATACATGAATATTACTGCACATCTTTGTACCTCACGCAATAGTTAGAATGAATAGAGGGAGAAATCAATTTCCAAGAAAATATTATTTCAAGCACTACTGTAAATGACAGTGATTGTACTAGGTAGCCTGCTGTATAACATATAGTCCAGTAGAATTAATAGAATGTAGTCTGGGCTAGTGTTTTGACTGCGGTTGGAGTTTAATAGCAACCCCTAAGGTGTTCTGTTGTGTGCTTGCTATCTGGGTGACACTAGTATACTGATAGGAACCTATGGCAGCCTCTTTTGTTGAGTGAAGACTACAGAAAATGTAGGTAATGTGATCCTGTGGTGGACGTTGCCGTTTGTGCTATCATGTTTACTTTCTTCCACTCCTGGTATTAGTGTTGTTTTACACATTCCCATTGTGTATAGCTGTGTGGCCATTCACTATACTGATGTAGAATAGAACCCCTTTTTTTTGTGTTGATCCTCAATGCTGACAATCAACTGTTATTAAACTTCAAACGATGAAACACAAATTAGCCTATCTGCCCAACTTCATGTTGTGTAGGCTACCTCATGCAGTTATCTTAACCCTGATAAGCTTCAGGAACTCATTTACACTGTGTGACTTCAACAGCTAATTGTACTATTGCGCAACAACTCCAGTTACTGTACATTTAACAGAACTGACTTGATTTCCAGTCTCTATTTGATCTCTATGGCGTGTGCGCTGGGGCGAGAAAGAGGATGATCTCTGTAATGATCTGTAGGGAGCAGGGACTGTTTCTATTAAGCCACAGCCCTGACCACACCACAGAGAGAAGAGAGAAAGGACTGACCTGTCCTGCCCTGGCCTTGCCACCTGACAAAACAACTCCAAGTGCTATTCCTAAAAGGGAGCTATTTATATAGCCTAATCATAGATAGCTCTTTGCTATGCAGTATATCCCTCCAAACAAATCAACTGAAGAATGGGTTAAGATCTTGTTATTTCCCTCAATATCATCTGAACACATTGTACTCCTGAACTGAATCAAGCCTTTGTAGCTGTATCCTCACTGAGATAACACCTAAGTCCATCATTAGATTTTAGCATAATGTTTTCTGTCATTGTGTTTCTCTCCCCCTACAGGCGGTGCGTATCATGGAGTTGGCCCTCCAGAAGTATGGGAATTATGAGAAGTTTGAGCAAGCCACAGGAGGCAACCTGCTCACCAAGTGCCGTATCTGGTACCTGGTCAAGAAGTACATGGAAAAGGAGGGTTGTATTGGGGAGGTGAGAGGACATGAGCCAGCTGGAGTAATCTGATTCTAGAACTGTGGTCAAGGGCAACTTTTACCTGGAGAATGGTAGAAGGAACCCCTTATCACAGATCCAGGGTCAACTACAGTGCCTTCAGAAAGGATTCACAACACTTGACTTTTTCCACATAATGTCAAAGTGGAATTATGTTTTTAGAAATCTTGAGTCAATAAGTATTCAACCCCTCTGTTGTGGCAAGACTAAATAAGTTCAGGAGTAAAAATGTGCATAAAAGTCACGTAATAAGTTGCATGGAATCTGTGTGCAATAATAGTGTTTAACATGATATCTCTGTACCCCACACATACAATTATCTGTCCCTCAGTCGAGCAATGAATTTCAAACACAGATTCAACCACAAAGACCAGGAAGGTTTTCCAATGCCTCACATAGAAGGACACCTATTGGTAGATGGGTAAAAAAAATAAAAACAGACATTGAATATCCCTTTGAGCATGGAGAAGTTCTTAATTACACTTTGATGTTGTATCATGATTTTTAATAAACTGAACACCGCAACAAAATAACAAAGTAGAAAAAAATGAAAGTGCACAGCTCTGTCAGGCAACAAAACAGCTAAACAGAAAATAACTCCCCACAAAACCCAAATGGAAAATGACAACCTATATATGATCCCCAATCAGAGACAACGATAGACAGCTGCCTCTGATTGGGAACCATACTCAGCCCAAAACACAAAGAAATAGAAAACATAGATTCTCCCACCCGAGTCACACCCTCACCTAACCAAACATAGAGAATAAATAAGGATCTCTAAGGTCAGGGCGTGACACCCAGTCACTACAAAGATACAGGCGTCCTTCCTCACTCAGTTGTCGGAGAGGAAGCAAACCGCTCAAGGATTTCACCATGAGGCCAATTTTTTTATTTTTTATGTTTATTTAACTAGGCAAGTCAGTTAAGAACAAATTCTTGTTTACAATGATGACCTACTAAAAGGCAAAAGGCCTTCTGCGGGGATGGGGAATTCAAAATAAAATAAATAAAAATATAGAACAAAACACACATCACGACAAGAGAGACAACACTACATAAAGAGAGACCTAAGACAACAACATAGCATGGCAGCAACACATGACAACACAGCATGGTAGCAACACAACGTGACAACAAAATGGTAGAAACACATGGCAGCAGCACAACATGGTAGCAGCACAAAAGAGGGTACAAACATTGTTGGGCACAGACAACAGCACAAAGGGAAAGAAGGTAGAGACAACATGATAGAGTCTTTGAATGAAGAGATTGAGATAAAGCTGTCCAGTTTGAGTGTTTGTTGCAGCTTGTTCCAGTTGCTAGCTGCAGCAAACTGAAAAGACAAGCGATCCAGGGATGTGTGTGCTTTGGCCACCTTTTTAACTGAATGTGACTGGCAGAACGGGTGTTGTATGTGGAGGATGAGGGCTGAAGTAGATATCTCAGATAGGGGGGAGTGAGGCCTAAGAGGGTTTTATAAATAAGCATCAACCAGTGGGTCTTGCGACAGGTATACAGAGATGACCAGTTTATAGAAGAGTATAGAGTGCAGTGATGTGTCCTATAAGGAGCATTGGTGGCAAATCTGATGGCCAAATGGTAAAGAACATATATTTTGGTGACCAATGGTGACTTTAAAAGAGTTTAATTGCTGTGATAGGAGAAAACTGAGGATGGATCAACAACATTGTAGTTACTCTACAATACCAACCTAATTGACAGAGGGGAAAGAAGGAAGCCTCTACAGAATAGTGTTGACTCAGGGGTGTGAATACTTATGTAAATTAGATATTTCTGTATTTCATTTAAATACATTTGCAAAAACTAAAAACATGTTTTCACTTTGTCATTATTGGGTAAAATATATGTAATCTATTTTTAATTCAGGCTGTAACACAGCAAAATGTGGTTTAAGTCAAGGGGTATGAATGCTTTCTGAAGGCACTGTATGTTCATCCATCTAGTGGTTATGTCAGAGAGCAGTTCCCAGGTGTCCCATGGTTATAAAAGAACAGCCACACAGATACAGGAGAAGGCTGACATCCCCGACTTGTACAAGGTTTCCATTTCCATGAGCACATCCGCTTTACAGCCCTGTTGTTTTTGTTGAATAAATGAATAATAACTTCTGACACGTTCTGAGCCATGAAGGTCATAGAGACCATGGGAAACAGACATAAGAAAATACCACTCTCCCAGGGCCTGGTTAATCTTGTTCCTCCTAAATCTCCCAAAAGAACAAACCCCCTAAGATCACTATAATTAACATTCTGCACACCCCAATCAAAGCAATTCCCACATAGTAACCCCATATTCTGCTGTGGTACCGTAGCGTTTATTAAGGTAGACGTTTCTTAACCACATATCTCTATGTGGTGTCTTTGCCAGAAAAATCTCAAAATCTCTCCCTCTCTCTGTTGTCAGATAGTGGTCAACGTGACAGACGACCTCCTCTCCAGAGCGTCCATGACGGTGGTGAACAGCCGGCCCACTCTGACCATCAACATTGCCACAGCCCGGGAACACTGGCTGGAGGGCATGCTACGACACGAGATCGGTTGGTACTATAACTCCATTATACCTCTAGGGGTGCTTAGTTTTGTCAAGAGGTGCACAAATCCCAGTGTTTGTTCCAGTATTGCAGCCACACAGTAATTCAAGGGTAACAATGCACACAGTTGTCCTGGATCAGGGAGAATGGGTCAGGAGTGCTAGGTGCAAAATATGTATTGGTTGATAAGAGGCACTTCCACAACCACAGCACATTTAAATGAACACAATCATTACTCATGGTCCTGGACCACTCAATACTGAACTTGCTGTTCGCTCTCAGTAATTCACCGGCCCACTAGTCTGCTCTGCTGTACTCAGCAGCACTATTATTTTTTCTAGGATGAGGTCAGCTTGGGACTCCTCACCCTGGTGGTGCAATATAGCCACTGCGATCATTTCCTGTGTCTGTACCCTCTGCCCAGGCACACACTACTTCCGGGGCATCAACAACGCCCAGCAGCCGTGGAACAGCGGAGTCGGCAGGAAGAAGCACAACCTCCGACCTTTGAACCCCACGGAGGAGGGGCTGGCCAGCATCCACTCTGTCCTGTTCCGTAAGGACCCTACCCTGTGGAGGGCTGCCTTGCTCTACTACACTGTGTACCAGGCCAGCCGCATGTCCTTCTCTCAGCTGTTCCACAGCCTGGGACGCTTCGTCCAGGACCCCAACACACGCTGGGACTATTGTGTACGAGCCAAGAGGGGACAGACCAACACCGCACAGCCAGGTAACTAACACAGACATAACCGTTTGTTCACACGCTCATCCAGATGTAGTATCTTAATTTGAGCCGGTTTGCTACAGCAGGAAAATAATCAATCCTACAGCACCAGGAAATGTGAATTATTATGTGGATTATAATTAATGGACATTTTTGTAGGGGTCGATACATCTTTCGTAAGGGAAAATCAAGTCTGAAATTTGAAGGTGTAAATTGCAAACTTCAGAAGCATTTTTAAACCGCCGATACACTACACGTTCTGAATGTTCTGCATTGCAGGAAAGTTTTCCTGCAACGGAGTGATCAAATTAAGCTCCTACATCTGTACATAGGCAGTCCTGCATGCAGCTACACGCCTATCTCTTACTTGAGCTTTTCCTCCTACTGGAGTCAGCATTTTCTACCAGTCCTTGGCTGTTTTTAACTTAATGATGTGGACTTGGCTGTTTTTAACTTAATGATGTGGACTTGGCTGTTTTTAACTTAATGATGTGGACTTGGCTGTTTTTAACTTAATGAATGTGGACTTGGCTGTTTTTAACTTAATGAATGTGGACTTGGCTGTTTTTAACTTAATTAATGTGGACTTGGCTGTTTTTAACTTCTGATGTAATGAATGTGGACTTGGCTGTTTTTAACTTCTGATGTAATGAATGTGGACTTGGCTGTTTTTAACTTCTGATGTAATGAATGTGGACTTGGCTGTTTTTAACTTCTGATGTAATGAATGTGGACTTGGCTGTTTTTAACTTCTGATGTAATGAATGTGGCCTTGGCTGTTTTTAACTTCTGATGTAATGAATGTGGACTTGGCTGTTTTTAACTTCTGATGTAATGAATGTGGACTTGGCTGTTTTTAACTTCTGATGTAATGAATGTGGACTTGGCTGTTTTTAACTTCTGATGTAATGAATGTGGACTTGGCTGTTTTTAACTTCTGATATAATGAATGTGGACTTGGCTGTTTTTAACTTCTGATGTAATGAATGTGGACTTGGCTGTTTTTAACTTCTGATGTAATGAATGTGGACTTGGCTGTTTTTAACTTCTGATGTAATGAATGTGGCCTTGGCTGTTTTTAACTTCTGATGTAATGAATGTGGACTTGGCTGTTTTTAACTTATAATGAATGTGGACTTTGCTGTTTTTAACTTAATGAATGTGAACTTGGCTGTTTTTAACTTCTGATGTAATGACTGTGGCCTTGGCTGTTTTTAATTTCTGATGTAATGAATGTGGACTTGGCTCTTTCAGTACGTACTGGTGTCATCTCCATGGGCTTTTTGTTGTACATTTCAGGTTGTTTCAGTAAGGACCAGGTTTACCTGGATGGCATCCTGAAGATCCTGAGACACAGAGAGAAGATTGACTTCCAGCTGCTAATGTCCCTGGGGAAGGTGGGTAACAGGGGTCTGTTTAATATGTCAGACTAGGACCCATAGACATAGCAACAGTAGGTTTATCAGGAGGCTGCCTAACCTGCATCCTATGCCTTTTTGTGCGTAATGATTCTTTTTCAAAGGGTTTGCATTACACTGCAGACAGGAGACGCAAAGGGCGATGTGTTTGACTGTACAGCTTTCGTATCGCTCTCCTCTCTCCCTCTCTCTCCTTCACCATAACTACAATGCCTATTTGCACATGAATTTAAATGAGATGCCAGGCTGAAAAAGCTTACGTAAATACAGCAGTACGAGGATAAAGCAGAGCAGACCATATTATGACTTCAGGCATAGAGAGGGAACACATGACTCAATGTGTTTCACACAGATGGGCTTCCAGTGTTACTGCTGTCTGTTCTAGGCATATTTGTATAGCACAGGTGGCCAAACCTCCTCCTAGAGAGCTACTTGGTATGCAGGCTTTTGTTCCTGCCCTGCTCTAGCACATCTGATTCTAATGAGCTGCTCATCAGAGCATGGGTTCACAGTTCCTGGTGTGTTAGAGTAGGGCTGGAACAAAAGCCTGCCTGGAGAAGGGTTGGCCAGTGGCACTCCCTGCTGAATAGAAACCTGCTTCTATTACATTATTCCATCTGGATTGTTTCTGTCTGATGTTTTTGTTTGCTTGTTCTAAAACACATTAGCATGATCTCGATTGTTTCTGTCTGTCTGCTTGCCCAGGTGTCGTACGAGGACGTGGATCGGCTGAAAGGCCTGGCGCAGATGGAGCCCGTGAGGATACCTCACTTCCTGCAGGACACAGCGTGCTACGCTGAACAGCTGGAGAAGATCATGGAGGTCAACCAGCTGACTGACGAGGAGCTCAGGGTGCTCATCCGAGACATGGAGGACTAATGGGCCTGCACACTCAGTTACTCCAACACATAGCTTTTATAGGTTAACAGCAACCGGACCAAGATCCATTTGGGATTGAAACGTTTTGTAAATAACAAAGGCATAGAGGTTGTTATAAGGTTGTTATAAAGGTATGTGTTGGAGTACGTGAGTGTGCGGGTTCTTCTGTCCCAGTACCCCTTGAAAAGTGACCATATGCTCCTCATCTGAGCATACCCAGAAAGAAGTGACCCCTGACCCTCCAGCATGCCACACATGCACCGAGCTACTGAGCTACCGAAATCTCATTAAAGTCAGTGACATCATTCACAGTGACAACCCTGCATCTCTCACTACCATCCCCAACAGGCAAAATGGTATATGATGTCATGATGATGTAGTTTCCTGGTTGAAAGATGGTTTTCTACTACGTATGGTAGCTGTGTGACGTGACATGACTTGTGCAGCGTACTGTATTGTATGTAGGGTTTCCCTCTCCATATTTCTCCATCTCTCTATCTCTCTCTTGCACCCCAAAGGTAAGTGCACTTCTATTTTCAATCTTCTGTTCCAAAGACTAATGGGTTCCTATGCTTTTACTGTGCCCTTGGTTGGTTGCTGTTCTGATAGTTGATGTTCAGGGAATTACCCATGAACCAGAGAGAGTGTGTGGTTGTCAGGATCGGGCTGCAGTAAGAGACATACAGGAGAGAGATGGCTATGGTATCATAAAAGCACAACACTGATTAATGACGTGCCAGGTCACAGTGGAGGAAGGCATGTGGAAGAGGCAAACTAACGAAGCACAAGACAGCAGCATAGTGCTGAGATAGTAGGATTGTGATAGCATAGAAGTGCATTGTGGATCATATGTATTTGTGACCCGTTGATGTATCCGGCAAGAGGTTACCTTGGTGCAGCAGCATCAATCCCTTCAAACACCCACCGTCTTAAGATTTGCACTTTTCTCTCCAGCATTTATAACCTTTCACCTATGAACTTTGAACTGCTTTGTTTCTGGCAGTTTCCTTAGAGAAAACCTTATAACCTTACACTGATAAACTCTCCTTGCTGCATTTTTAAAACCAACCAATAGGCCTAGTGTTTTTAAAGGCACAGTACAACAGTAATATTGTACTGTAATGTTTTTCTCCATTTGTCAAACATGATTGACAGGTTGTTGATGTTCTTGCTTTTGGTACCTGTTATGAGAACTGAACACTGTGATATTTGATAAATATTGTTCTATTGACACTTTCACCTAGCCTGGTCCTAGATCAGTTTGTGCTGTCAGATCACAAACTGATCTGGGACCAGTCTAATTTTGACCTGATGTAGGTAGCATGTTTGCTGCCGATACTTCACCACAAATGGCCCTGGGCATGATCCAACTGTATGATGAGCACTATGTATTGTATTGCACTGTATTTGAATACCTCTTGATGTTCACTGAAGCCCCGGGAAACCCTAATAAAGTGGATCCATCACCTTGGAGACTTCTGTCTCAATCTGAGGAAAGAGGTGTTGCAGTCACCTTGTCACTTCATTCATCTCAGGTTTCGCTGTGAGACTTGACTCCATTGTGGCTCTGTGTTTATTGGCACCTACAAGTACTGACATGCTGGACAATAGGCCTCTGTCTACACGGATCACCAACAAGAACAGGGCCTCTTGTCCTGGGCGGTCACTCTGCTCCATAGAACCTGTGTTGTATTCACTAGGCATGAAATGGAAGAAAACAGGCTGAAACAGGGAGGTACTATCTGAACTTGTCCAATAAGAAATGCTTGTTTTAATTTTCTGTTCCAGAATGTTTTTCTACTGGTGTGCCCTGATTTGTTAAATGGATAGGTGATTGTCCTACTCGAGGAGACAACTTCATAGTGGGGGCTGGTCAGGAGGTGTTTTATATGGTTAGATATGGGTGTTTATCAGTGGAGGCTGCTGAGGGGAGGACGGCTCATAATAATGGCTGGAATGGAGTCAGTGGCATGGTATCCACCACATAGAAACCATGTGTTTGATACCATTCCATTGACTCCATTTCAGCCATTATTATGAGATAGACCGATAGACGATAAACACCAGTGAAGGCTGCTGAGGGGATGACGGCTCATAATAATGGCTGGAATGGAGTCAGTGGCATGGTATCCACCACATAGAAACCATGTGTTTGATACCATTCCATTGACTCCATTTCAGCCATTATTATGAGCCGTCATCCCCTCAGCAGCCTTCACTGATGTTTATCGTCTATCGGTCGAGCTTGACCTGGCTGTGTTATACTACTAATAATGGAATCATAATGGAATAATGGAACCATTTTAACATGGAAACCAGATGATAAATCTATGAGATTCTATTTTTTACACAAGACAATGTCAAAAGCCAAGTTTCTAAACATTCTGAGTCAGTTTTTATTTTGTTAGTGCGTGTGTCACATGGCTTGGAAGCCAACCATAAATATTTCACAGAGCCATTTTGTTTTTGAAGCTTGTCTGGTAGGAGTGGGTTAAATGTTTGTAGGACAGGTGTGACAGCTGATGAGTGGGTGGGCTCAATGAGAGGAGGCCTCTGCAGTCCACATCTTTCACCGCTAGAGGGCAGTCCCATCCACTACTTTCTCCATAGCTCTATTCGGCAGTGAAATGATTAGACTATGATATGTGAAATCACTTAAAAAAACGGAAGAAAGCGGCAACTCAACTCCCAACATTATACACCAATGATGAAAGAAGAATTATGAACATTATAAAAGGTGCATTTTACTTTAAACACCATCCTAATGTGACAGAGCCAGTATTGACCAATAATAACCACACTCTTAGTGAGG
Source organism: Oncorhynchus kisutch (assembly GCF_002021735.2). Classification (NCBI taxonomy): domain Eukaryota; kingdom Metazoa; phylum Chordata; class Actinopteri; order Salmoniformes; family Salmonidae; genus Oncorhynchus; species Oncorhynchus kisutch. The sequence goes on along the minus strand of NC_034187.2, from coordinate 65,230,929 downwards.
ATATGCTTGTATACATGACATCACAGACCGAAGGTTCCTTCTGAACTTCCTCATCCTGTAATACATGATGTTGACAGTGATGTCACCATAGCAACAGAGGATGTAACATCCCCCAAGCACAGTTCACTCCGACATGTGCCACTGAAAGAAGAACTTGGCTGAACTGAAACAGATAAGCTGTCGCAAGAGCAGAGCTCGACACTTTCCAGTCACACTTACATTCAGGATGTCCCAGCTTCCAAAATAGGAACCTCAGCGATGAATAGTCCGTATTTTCACATTAATCATCTGGTTGGAAAGCCAGGTCTACTTTTTTAGGATACTGATAAGAATACTCTGATCGATAGGATCCATCGATCATGTGTATTGTAGTACTTACTATAGAATGTTGTATACTGTAGAATACTATAGTAAATACTACAGTGCTATCTGCAAAAAAACTACTAAATACGACAATAAGGTCTGAAAAAACACTGCACTTTTAAATAGTAAATACTAGTGTTTAATTTGCATATACCCTGCCAATTCCCTTCCCCCATATCACAGTTTGAGCCACCAACAAGTGAGAAACCTACATGCTCTGTTTAGACCATATATTGTGTTCCCTACAGATTATAGAAAAGGGCAGAAGCTCTCAACTATCTGTTCCGACCCCAGTCCTACCTACCTACAGGTTATGGAAAATGTGTTATTTTAGTATTTCTCCAGTATGTTTCCTGAAGAAGAAAGCCTCCACTTCTATGTCAAAGATAATAAAACAAAAACACTACAGTAAATACTACAGTATACTACAATACACAAACACACTACATTAATTACTATAGTATATTCTACAGTTGTCTTTTACCACAGTATTTATACCATAGTTAACTGTAAATACTACAGTACACTACAGTAAATACTACAGTATCCACTGTAGTGTTTTGCAGACTACAGTGAATACTACAGTAAATTCTGCAAGAACACTACACTGAATACTATAGTATTTTTTTATGTGGGTATTGAAGTGTTATAATAACAGTCAGCCCTAGGATTCAAACCCACTTCTCTAACCTCTGTTAAGAGGTTACATTCCATCACTATCCCTAAACTCAACATGAATAAAAAGGAAGAAATCAAAGTTAGCGGGTTGCAGAAGATCACTTGTACGAAAAACAGTCTCTGTTTCTGAGGCTTTTACAGAGCAGCTTTGATCGGTTAAATGTCACCATTGTCTGTCTGTCTGGTTTTAAAATAATAACAAGGGAGGTTATTACCCGGTTTTTCTGTCTGATTGTGAAAGTGATCAGAGACAGCGAGAGAGATAAAGAGAGCACAGCGAGGTAGTAAGGAAGAGGAGGGAGATTGTGCTGACGCATCGTGACCAAGTCATCAGGGGTAGTCATCGCCGTTGCATATATTTGACAAGAAATATCTGCATGCACTATTTCTGAAAAGAATGTGCACGTACAAAAATATTGAGATTTATACATTTGGCAAACACCATACATACACACGTTTCCCGGTATAAATCACACCTATCGGAAAACTGCATGCGCTTGAATAAGCATCATAACTCAGCCTGAATTAACCTTTTATCGTGATAATAACACCCTTATTTGCTGTATACTTTGGAAGTATTTGAATTAGGCCAAGACAGTGTACCTAAAGGAAATATCAATGAAGAACTTGATCAAATGTCTTTGGAAGTGTTGGCAAAATGTTTTTTTTTTTCAGTGACTTTTGCTGTAGGCCTGTCTGACCTAAATATGCTGCAATGTCCGCAAATTCTGAAACTTTGTCTACTCTGAAAAAAATGTAAACTATAGTAGGCCTATTTATAGTGGTAGCCAACACACTTCAATGCAAAATATCAACTGTCTGTTCACCTGTTCTACTTTACTACTACTATTCTACTATATGTTATAAACCTAGCTCCCTTTCGGGTGCATAGAGCAAAACATTGAAATTATAATAGCCTATCTAATAGGCCCAATTAAATGAGAGATGCTCATGGTAATTTGTTGTATGGCTACTTCAGAAATATGAACTCATCATAGCCAGAACAGGTGCAATGGTTATGATATACACTGCATTTACAAAACATTAAGAACACCTTCCTAATATCGAGTTGCACTCCCCCTTTTGCCCTCAGAACAGCCTCACTTCGTGGACACATGGACTCTACAAGGTGTCGAAAGTGTTCCACAGGGATGCTGGCCCATGTTGGCTCCAATCCTTCCCACAGTTGTGTCAAGTTGGCTGGATGTCCTTTTTAGCAAAGTAGCTAAAAAGTAGTTGAAAAGTTGCTAATTAGCTCAAATACTAAAGTTGTCCATGACGAGTTTTGAACACACAACCTTTGGGTTGCTAGATCAAATTATATGCCCACCCACCTTTTGTTTTTGCCTTAGGTAGCCTTTTGTTTTAAGAATCGTGTCACTGGCTGACACACAACACCCCATAATGTCAAAGTGGAAGTATGTTTTTATATTTTTTTTAACAAATAAATGAAAATGAAAAGCTGAAACGTCTTGAGTCAATAAGTATTCAACTCCTTTGTTATGGCAAGCCTATATCTATTCAGGAATAAAAATGTGCTTAACATGATTTTTTTATGACTTTCTGTACCCCACACATACAATTATCTGTAAGTGGCTGCATCATGATATGGGTATACTTGTCATTGGCAAGAACTAGGGAGACATTTTCACAGGGTGCAACTTCGGTTTTAGAAGTGGGAGAGGGGGCATTTAAAAAAAATCCTGTTGGATAAACACTCCAAACAGCCTACCCGACCGCTCGGAGGCGTCCGCATGGTCCTAAAGCACACCGCAGCTTTGTTTTGTATCACATTCTAATGATAAAACTGTGAGGGGCAAAAATGCAATTTCAGAATGTCCCCATGTCCCCAGTGAAAGTTACACCCCTGTTATTTTAGGATAAATAGCAGAGCTAAGCACAGGCAAAATCCTGGAGTTAAACCTGGTTCAGTCTGCTTTCCAACAGACTCTGGGAGACAGATTCACCTTTCAGCAGGACAATAACCTAAAACCCAGAGCCAAATATAAACTGGAGTTGCTTACCAAGATGACATTGGATGTTCCTGAGTGGTCTAGTTAGAGTTTTGACTTAAATCAGCTTGAAAATCTATGCCAACACTTTAAAAAAACACTTATCTCCCTCACTAGCTTTAAGCACCAACTGTCAGAGCAGCTCACAGATTACTGCACCTGCACCTGTACATAGCCCACCTATAATTTAGCCCAAACAACTACCTCTTTCCCAACTGTATTTAATTTTTATTTATTTATTTATTTTCTCCTTTGCACCCCATTATTTTTTATTTCTACTTTGCACATTCTTCCATTGCAAAACTACCATTCCAGTATTTTACTTGCTATATTGTATTTACTTTGCCATCATGGCCTTTTTTGCCTTTACCTCCCTTCTCACCTCATTTGCTCACATTGTATATAGACTTGTTTATACTGCATTATTGACTGTATGTTTGTTTTTACTCCATGTGTAACTCTGTGTCGTTTTATCTGTCGAACTGCTTTGCTTTATCTTGGCCAGGTCGCAATTGTAAATGAGAACTTGTTCTCAACTTGCCTACCTGGTTAAATAAAGGTAAAATAAATAAATAAATAATAAATAAAAAAGGCTGTCTAGCAATGATAAACAACAAACTTGACAGAACTTGAAGATATTTTTCAATAATGTGCAAATATTGTACAATCCAGGTGTGCAAAGCTCGTAGAGTCTTACCCAGAAAGGCTCACAGCTGTAATCGCTGCCAAAGGTGATTCTAACATGTATTTAGTCAGGGGGTTGAACACTGTAGTTCAGAGATATGTGTGTGTGTGTGTGTGTGTGTGTGTGAGAGAGAGAGTTTACATACTGTATCCTATCTTCATCTGAACAGACAATGTGTTGGAAGGAGCTAGTAATTGGTTGCCGGGCTCCATGTCAAGTTGCCTCACTTCAGTTTACTCATTTACTTATGGAGCTGCCTACTCCTGATGATTCGTTTCCAAATCATATGAGCAAAAAATATTTCACTTTATCTGGGATGCTAAACCAGACAAAATAAAGCGTGTCTATCTATATAATGAATATGAATTGGGTGGGTTGAGAGTATTACATTTAAAAGCACTAAACCTCTCTCTAAAAGCTTCACTTATTCAAAGGTTTTACTTGAACCGTAAATGGTTCTCAAGTAGATTACTAAGAAAACCTCATCCATTGTTTAAAAATGGCCTTTTTGTCTTTGTGCAGATTGCCATGTCTCATTTTCAAACAAGCATTGCAGAGCTGGCTACAATTTCAATTTCATTTCCTGGAAAAGATAGAACAAATATTACAACGAATATTATGGCTGAACTCAAATGTGCTGTTTGATAAAATACCTGTATTTATGGGAAAGATGTTTGAAAAGGGTATTTTGTTCTTAAATGATATTGTCAATTGGAATGGTAGAGTTATGTCTTTCATGGAGTTATCAGAATTGTATGGGACGATCGGCTCATTCCAAGAGTACAACCAATTTATTACAGCATTAACCCAGAAATGGAGGAGGCAGGTGGCAGCGGGAGGAGATGGGGAACTGTTCTTTCTGCCAAATATAAAGATTCAAGACTTCATGCTTTTCAGCTAAAATTATTATATAGAATTCTTGCCACCAACAAAATGTTGAATATTTAGGGCGCAAAATCATCAACGCTCTGCAGATTTTGTTGTGAGAATACAGAATCAATAGACCATTTATTTTGGTTTTGCCCTCAGGTAGCCTGTTTCTGGTCTCAGGTTCAGGAATGTCTGAAAATGCATAACATAGATCTAAAATTGACCCTAGATATAGTACTGTTAGGAGATCTGGAGAAACCGGGTCAGTCAATTACTAATGCTCTTAGTAAAGGTATTTATCTTCAACTCGCTGTCTGTGGATTCTGTTTCATTAGATAGATTGAAATTGTACGTTAAACATCACAGCATAGTTGAACGATATATGTTGCGTAGAAATCCGAAGAGGGTGGCCAGGAGAGATGGGTTGGGCTCAGGGAAGCTGAGGGTTGGGATGTGGAATTGGAGACAGGTGGGAGTGGAGTTGCTGGGCGGGAGATAGAATGATGGGCAAATATAAAAGTATAAGAAATAAAGTCAAAATAAAACATAATAAAAAGTCAGTTTGAATGACACTGAGGGGCAGTGTTTTTACAGCTAATGCTGGTTTGCCTGAGGATGATGCAGTGCAGGTGTTTGTACACATGCAGATACACACACTCTCATTCTAATACACACATATGTAAATAGTGCCAGACATGCACTCAAACATCTACAGTTGACCTTGCTGTTTTGATTTCAGTTGTCCTTGATGTCCATTGTTTTTTTGCATTGTTTTCTGTTTTCCTTTGTCTTTTTAGTAAATTGTCTTGGTTGTTGGAGCACTGGGGGGGTTCTTGGGGGTGGGGAATATAATACATTTAATTTATTATTTTTCTTGTGGGGGGGACTGTGGGAGGGGTCTCGGATGGTTGAGGGGCAGCTATTGGGGAACTTGGAGGGTTTGGGTCCCCATTTTTGGCCTTGTGGGAGATCTGTTGACATGCCCTTTAGCAGGGCATTGACCCTGGATGCTTCTGTGTGTCTGTTGGAGTCTGTTGGATGACTGGTGTGGTGTAGTTGTTGAGCGGCTTCACTGCAAGTATATTGTATGTTTTGGATATTCAATAAAAAAAATGTATAAAAAAAAATTGCCGCACTTCCAACACACACACTAAGTGCCTGTTTACATAATTAAATAGAGCCACTTTTAATGGCTTCAACAGCTGAACTCCAGCCTCCCATTTCCCTCACAGAGTCAAATGTACCAGTATTACTGTGCATCAGTGTGCAAGCGATAGGCTACAGCTACGTTATGTACAGTGCATTCAAAAAGTATTCAGACCCCATGACCTTTTCCACATTTAGTTACATTACAGCCTTATCCTAAAATTGATTATTCTGTCCCTTCATCAATCTACACACAACACCCCATAATGACAAAGCAAAAACTGTTTTGCAAATATATAACAAATTACTCAGTACTTTGTTGAAGCATCTTTGGCAGCGATTACAGCCTGGAGTCTTCTTGGGTTTGACGCTACATGCTTGGCACACCTTTATTTGGGGAGTTTCTCCCATTCTTCTCTGCAGATTCTCTCAAGCTCTGTCAGGTTGGATGGGGAGCGTAGCTGCACAGCTATTTTCAGGTCTCTCCAGAGATGTTCGATTGGGTTCAAGTCCGGGCTCTGGCTGGGCCACTCAAAGACATTCAGAGACTTGTCCCGAAGCCACTCCTGCATGGTCTGGCTGTGTGCTTAGGGTCGTTGTCCTGTTGGAAGGTGAACCTTCACCCCAGTCTGAGGTCCTGAGCAGGTTTTCCATCAAGGATCTCTCTGTACTTTGCTCCGTTCATCTTTCCCTAGATCCTGACTAGTCTCCCAGCTCCTGCTGCTGAAAAACCTCCGCAAAGCATACAACTGTAGGGATGGTGCCAGGTTTCCTCCAGATGTGACGCTTAGCATTCAGGTCAAAGATTTCAATCTTGGTTTCACCAGACCAAAGATTCTTGTTTCTCATGGTCGGAGTCTTTTAGGTGCCTTTTGGCAAACTCCAAGTGGGCTGTCATGTGCCTTTTACAGACAGGTCTGTGCCTTTCCAAATCATGTCCAATTGAGATGTCCACAGGTGGACTCCATTCAAGTTATAGAAACATCTCTAGGATGATCAATTGAAACAGGATGACCCTGAGCTCAATTGAGTCTCATAGGGTCTGAATAGTTATGGAAATAATATAATTTTTAAAATAAATGTGCAACAATTCTAAAAGCCTGTTTTCACTTTGTCATTATGGGGTAGCGTGTGTAGATTGTCATGATGGGGTAGCGTGTGTAGATTGTCATTATGGGGTAGCGTGTGTAGACTGTCATTATGGGGTAGCGTGTGTAGATTGTCATGATGGGGTAGCGTGTGTAGATTGTCATTATGGGGTAGCGTGTGTAGATTGTCATGATGGGGCAGCGTGTGTAGATTGTCATGATGGGGTAGCGTGTGTAGATTGTCATGATGGGGTAGCGTGTGTAGATTGTCATGATGGGGTAGCGTGTGTAGATTGTCATGATGGGGTAGCGTGTGTAGATTGTCATGATGGGGTAGCGTGTGTAGATTGTCATGATGGGGTAGCGTGTGTAGATTGTCATGATGGGGTAGCGTGTGTAGATTGTCATTATGGGGTAGCGTGTGTAGATTGTCATGATGGGGTAGCGTGTGTAGATTGTCATGATGGGGTAGCGTGTGTAGATTGTCATGATGGGGTAGCGTGTGTAGATTGTCATGATGGGGTAGCGTGTGTAGATTGTCATTATGGGGTAGCGTGTGTAGATTGTCATTATGGGGTAGCGTGTGTAGATTGTCATTATGGGGTAGCGTGTGTAGATTGTCATTATGGGGTAGCGTGTGTAGATTGTCATTATGGGGTAGCGTGTGTAGATTGTCATGATGGGGTAGCGTGTGTAGATTGTCATTATGGGGTAGCGTGTGTAGATTGTCATTATGGGGTAGCGTGTGTAGATTGTCATTATGGGGTAGCGTGTGTAGATTGTCATTATGGGGTAGCGTGTGTAGATTGTCATTATGGGGTAGCGTGTGTAGATTGTCATTATGGGGTAGCGTGTGTAGATTGTCATTATGGGGTAGCGTGTGTAGACTGTCATTATGGGGTAGCGTGTGTAGACTGTCATGATGGGGTAGCGTGTGTAGATTGTCATGATGGGGTAGCGTGTGTAGATTGTCATGATGGGGTAGCGTGTGTAGATTGTCATGATGGGGTAGCGTGTGTAGATTGTCATGATGGGGTAGCGTGTGTAGATTGTCATGATGGGGTAGCGTGTGTAGACTGTCATGATGGGGTAGCGTGTGTAGATTGTCATGATGGGGTAGCGTGTGTAGATTGTCATTATGGGGTAGCGTGTGTAGACTGTCATGATGGGGTAGCGTGTGTAGATTGTCATGATGGGGTAGCGTGTGTAGATTGTCATGATGGGGTAGCGTGTGTAGATTGTCATGATGGGGTAGCGTGTGTAGATTGTCATGATGGGGTAGCGTGTGTAGATTGTCATGATGGGGTAGCGTGTGTAGATTGTCATGATGGGGTAGCGTGTGTAGATTGTCATGATGGGGTAGCGTGTGTAGATTGTCATTATGGGGTAGCGTGTGTAGATTGTCATTATGGGGTAGCGTGTGTAGATTGATTAAATTAAATTTTTTCCTCGGCAATTTTAGAATAAGGCTGTAACGTAACAAAATGTGGAAAAAGGGAAGGGGTAAGAATACCTTCCAAATACACTGTAGGTCCCAGGCACAAGTACAACAAAATCATGAGAAATTCACAATAGTTGTGTTTGCTTGTATAGTATTAGGGTAACACATTCAGATTCAATTCCTGGTGGCACTAAAATCACTCCATAGCCAAGCTCATAACACTGACAGACATGACCATGCTAGGGCTCTAGTGGTTGGATCTCATATCAAAGATGAGCACAGGGAATGTCCATTTCCTTTTATTTCATATACATTTTAAAAATGTTTTGGCACACGGATGTCTAACACACTATCAGTTTTAAATTATTTACTGCAAAACAATGTCATGATAAGTCTCTACTGTACATTGATAAAGGAAACTAAAAAGGCAATCTCGGTGCTTCAATTCACATTCGTCAGGTAAATCCACCCTTCGATAAACTGCAAAATCCAGGCCAAAGCAGGATCCAGTCCAGGGCAAAGTCAAGTCAGTCTGATATCACATCCACCGTGCCACAAGTTTCCTTCTGTATCTCTGTGGCGACCGCGAGCCACAGTCACCGCTCGTGTTTCGACATACTTTCTCCTCTCTCTACCACGGAAACTCTGTTTCTCAGCTCCTTCTGTGCCACGTCCACGTAGAACTCGGCCATGACAGGACAATGGTCGGACACCACCCCGCCCCACGACCAGTTGTCAGGTATCCAGGGGTTGGTCAGGCCCTCTCGCACCACCAGGCAGTGTCCTGCAGGGGGCAGCACACACATGGAGATAGACAGGTCAGAGGGTAACACATTCAGATTCAATTCCTGGTGGCACTAAAATCACTCCATAGCCAAGCTCATAACACTAACAGACAAATTCAAGTCTAGCATTCATGTGCCAATGGTTAGATTAGTATGTTAATGCAGTTAGAATATGTAGCGTTCAAACCATTTCTAGTTACACCGACACACAGTTACATCAGTAGACATCAAACAGACGTACCTGCGTAGATCTTCTTCAGTGACTTGCTGACCCAGATGTTGTCCAGACAGAGGGAGCCCTTGGGGGAGCGGGTGCTGATGTTGGTGAACATGTTGGGGGGCACCAGTGGGCTCAGCCTCTCCTTCCTCAGCTGGTCCAGCTCACTGCTCTGGGGGGGCAGGCCAAAGTCGCCCAACAACACCAGGCCCTTCTGAGCTGTCACACAGATGAACCACAGATGGACATTAGCAATGTAGCTACATTAGCTTTGTAACTAGGTCAATTCAACTAAAACATTAAACCACTGAAGAGAAAGATGGTAAGAATAAAGGAAGAGGACGTAAGGTTAGTAAAGACAGAATAGGGTGACCTTCAGCTACTGACCTTTTAGTGTGTCCTGGATCCTGGAGGTCAGTCTGTGGGCCTTGACTTCCTCAGAGGTGTGGTTCCTACAGTTGGACTCCCAAGCCCCAGCACTCATGTGGACATTGACCATTGTCATCTCCAACGATCCAACCTAGTCACATATTAACCATTAAAATGATGTTAGTCTCTCTGGCAGGACATTATATGGTTATAATGGTTTTGATAGGGGCAATAAAATGACTCATGCGTTCTATTTGTAATATCAGTTTAGGGAGTTCCAACCAAACACACACTCCTTGTTGACTTACATAAAAGTGGGCAAGATATGGCCGGGGGTGGGGGTGCATCCCGTTGCCGTTGACGACAGGACTCTCCAGGACCGAAGCATCTTTCAGGTCAATCCCAGAAGAGCTGTCCCACAGGAACCCAGAATAACTGACTCCCTGGAGGAGAGAGGACAACAGGAGACACAGTCAGACAAATAACATCCTCCCTTCCCTCAGGGAGTCAGAGAGGAATAAAGAACACTAGCTCAACTTCCAGGATGCCCTTGAACCAGTATTGGAGTCAACTCAGTCTGCATTGAACTTCTCAAAGCCAGAGCTCAGCCTCTAGCCTCTATACTATATCTATATCACACAGGCTGACAGTACTACAAGACAGAGCTCAGTCTCTAGCCTCTATACTATATCTATATCACACAGGCTGACAGTACTACAAGACAGAGCTCAGTCTCTAGCCTCTATACTATATCTATATCACACAGGCTGACAGTACAAGAGGACAGAGCTCAGCCTCTATTCTCTATACTATATCACACAGGCTGACAGTACTAGAGGACAGGGCGGCTGGGAGTCTGACAGTACTAGAGGACAGGGCGGCTGGGAGGCTGACAGTACTAGAGGACAGGGCGGCTGGGAGGCTGACCGTACTAGAGGACAGGGCGGCTGGGAGGCTGACCGTACTAGAGGACAGGGCGGCTGGGAGGCTGACCGTACTAGAGGACAGAGGACAGGACAGGGCTGGGAGGCTGACCGTACTAGAGGACAGGACAGGGCTGGGAGGCTGACCGTACTAGAGGACAGAGGGGAGGACAGGGCTGGGAGGCTGACCGTACTAGAGGACAGAGGGGAGGACCAGGCTGGGAGGCTGACCGTACTAGAGGACAGAGGGGAGGACAGGGCTGGGAGGCTGACCGTACTAGAGGACAGAGGGGAGGACCGGGCTGGGAGGCTGACCGTACTAGAGGACAGAGGGGAGGACAGGGCTGGGAGGCTGACAGTACTAGAGGACAGAGGGGAGGACCGGGCTGGGAGGCTGACAGTACTAGAGGACAGAGGGGAGGACCGGGCTGGGAGGCTGACAGTACTAGAGGACAGAGGGGAGGACCGGGCTGGGAGGCTGACAGTACTAGAGGACAGAGGGGAGGACCGGGCTGGGAGGCTGACAGTACTAGAGGACAGAGGGGAGGACCGGGCTGGGAGGCTGACAGTACTAGAGGACAGAGGGGAGGACAGGGCTGGGAGGCTGACCGTACTAGAGGACAGAGGGGAGGACCGGGCTGGGAGGCTGACCGTACTAGAGGACAGAGGGGAGGACCGGGCTGGGAGGCTGACCGTACTAGAGGACAGAGGGGAGGACAGGGCTGGGAGGCTGACCGTACTAGAGGACAGAGGGGAGGACAGGGCTGGGAGGCTGACCGTACTAGAGGACAGAGGGGAGGACAGGGCTGGGAGGCTGACCGTACTAGAGGACAGAGGGGAGGACAGGGCTGGGAGGCTGACCGTACTAGAGGACAGAGGGGAGGACAGGGCTGGGAGGCTGACCGTACTAGAGGACAGGGCTGGGAGGCTGACCGTACTAGAGGACAGAGGGGAGGACCAGGCTGGGAGGCTGACCGTACTAGAGGACAGAGGGGAGGACAGGGCTGGGAGGCTGACCGTACTAGAGGACAGAGGGGAGGACAGGGCTGGGAGGCTGACCGTACTAGAGGACAGAGGGGAGGACAGGGCTGGGAGGCTGACCGTACTAGAGGACAGGGCTGGGAGGCTGACCGTACTAGAGGACAGAGGGGAGGACCAGGCTGGGAGGCTGACCGTACTAGAGGACAGAGGGGAGGACCAGGCTGGGAGGCTGACCGTACTAGAGGACAGAGGGGAGGACAGGGCTGGGAGGCTGACCGTACTAGAGGACAGAGGGGAGGACAGGGCTGGGAGGCTGACCGTACTAGAGGACAGAGGGGAGGACAGGGCTGGGAGGCTGACCGTACTAGAGGACAGAGGGGAGGACAGGGCTGGGAGGCTGACCGTACTAGAGGACAGAGGGGAGGACAGGGCTGGGAGGCTGACCGTACTAGAGGACAGAGGGGAGGACCGGGCTGGGAGGCTGACCGTACTAGAGGACAGAGGGGAGGACCGGGCTGGGAGGCTGACCGTACTAGAGGACAGAGGGGAGGACAGGGATGGGAGGCTGACCGTACTAGAGGACAGAGGGGAGGACAGGGCTGGGAGGCTGACCGTACTAGAGGACAGAGGGGAGGACAGGGCTGGGAGGCTGACCGTACTAGAGGACAGAGGGGAGGACAGGGCTGGGAGGCTGACCGTACTAGAGGACAGAGGGGAGGACAGGGCTGGGAGGCTGACCGTACTAGAGGACAGAGGGGAGGACAGGGCTGGGAGGCTGACCGTACTAGAGGACAGAGGGGAGGACAGGGCTGGGAGGCTGACCGTACTAGAGGACAGAGGGGAGGACAGGGCTGGGAGGCTGACCGTACTAGAGGACAGAGGGGAGGACAGGGCTGGGAGGCTGACCGTACTAGAGGACAGAGGGGAGGACAGGGCTGGGAGGCTGACCGTACTAGAGGACAGAGGGGAGGACAGGGCTGGGAGGCTGGCCGTACTAGAGGACAGAGGGGAGGACAGGGCTGGGAGGCTGACCGTACTAGAGGACAGAGGGGAGGACAGGGCTGGGAGGCTGACAGTACTAGAGGACAGAGGGGAGGACAGGGCTGGGAGGCTGACAGTACTAGAGGACAGAGGGGAGGACAGGGCTGGGAGGCTGACAGTACTAGAGGACAGAGCTGGGAGGCTCTGTACCGTGCAGTATCGAAGAGCCCTTACTGCTGCTCGATCATCCTATTTTTCCAACTTAATTGAGGAAAATAAGAACAATCTGAAATTGATTTTTGATACTGTCGCAAAGCTAACTAAAAAGTAGCATTCCCCAAGTGAGGATGACTTTCACTTCAGCAGTAATAAATTCATGAACTTCTTTGAGAAAAGATCACGATTATTAGAAAGCAAATTACGGACTCCTCTTTAAATCTGCGTATTTAAAGACGAGTTGTCCTGAGTCTGCACAACTCTGGCAGGACCTAGGATCAAGAGAGAGACTCAAGTGTTTTAGTACTATATCTCTTGACACAATGATGAAAATAATCATGGCCTCTAAACCTTCAAGCTGCATACTGGACCCTATACCAACTAAACTACAGAAAGAGCTGCTTCCTGTGCTTGGCCCTACTATGTTATATTTTACCTCTATATTTTACCTCTTGGGGATGTCATTCGAAAACATAAATGATAACTTTCACTGCTATGTGGATGACACACAGCTGTACATTTCAATGAAACATGGTGAAGCCCAAAAAATTGTCCCTCGCTAGAAGCCTGTGTTTCAGACATAAGGAAGTGGATGGCTGCAAACTTTCTACTTTTAAACTCGGGACAAAACAGAGATGCTTGTTCTAGGTCCCAAGAAACAAAGAGATCTTCTGATGAATCTGAAAATTAATCTTAATGGTTCTACAGTCGTCTCAAATAAAACTGTGAAGGACCTCGGCGTTACTCTGGACCCTGATCTCTCTTTTGACGAACATATCAAGACTGTTTCAAGGACAGTTTTTAAACATCTACGTAACATTTCAAAAATCAGAAACTTTGTCCAAAAATGATGCAGAAAAATTACTTCTAGGTTAGACTACTGCAATGCTCAACTTTCCGGCTACCCGGATAAAGCACTAAATAAACTTCAGTTAGTGTTAAATACGGCTGCTAGAATCCAGTGCTAGCCTCCCTACATTGGCTTCCTGTCAAGGCAAGGGCTGATTTCAAGGTTTTACTGCTAACCTACAAATCATTACATGGGCTTGCTCCTACCTACCGCTCTGATTTGGTCCTGCCGTACATACCTACAAATACGCTACAGTCACAAGACGCAGGCCTCCTAATTGTCCCTAGAATTTCTAAGCAAACAGCTGGAGGCAGGGCTTTCTCCTATAGAGCTCCATTTTTATGGAATGGTCTGCCTACCCATGTGAGAGACGCAAACTCGGGCTCAATCTTTAAGTATTTTCTGAAGACTCATCTCTTCAGTGGGTCATATGATTGACTGTAGTCTGGCCCAGGAGTGTGAAGATGAACGGAAAGGATCTGGAGCAACGAATTGCCCTTGCGCTCTCTGCCTGGCCGGTTCCCCTCTTTCCAATGGGATTTTCTGCCTCTAACCCTATTACAGGGGCTGAGTCACTGGCTTACTGGTGCTCTTTCATGCCGTCCCTAGGAGGGGTGCGTCACTTGAGTGGGTTGAGTCACTGATGTGATCTTCCTGTCTGGGTTGGCGCCCCCCCTTGGGTTGTGCCGTGGTGGAGATCTTTGTGGGCTATACTCGGCCTTGTCTCAGGATGGTAAGTTGGTGGTTGAAGATATCCCTCTAGTGGTGTGGGGTTGTGCTTTGGCAAAGTGGGTGGGGTTATTAAGTCTGGTCATCGACAACAACCCCTTAGTTGGTTCTGTTTAATGAGTGTAGAAAGGTTGTTCAAGAGTGTATAGGGTTAGTAAATGTTTTACTGATAATGGCTGTGTTTACATCTTGGCTGTGTGAACTATTGAGATGGGTGGTCTGTTTCAGATGGGATGTGAGAGAGGGGTTGGGGGGGAAACAGAGCGGGAGAGAGTTGGAAAAAGAGAAGCAAGAAAGACCGACAGAATGGGAAAGAAAACATTTTTTAGTGCAGTGATGTAATCAGTACCCCTACCTTGTTGAACAGTCCTGTGGGTTTCTCAGAGACGGTACTCTTCCAGACTCCCCGTGGTCCTCTCCACTTCCGCACGCTGTCCAACGAGCCCTGGTTCAGTTCCACACAGAACTGCAACACAATAGAGGAGTACGTATTATTACACAACACCTGACAGTCGACCATTGAAATAGTGTACTAGTCATTCTACATTCTCATCATTCCATTTGAATGAAGTGGGCATTGCAATAGATGTAGGGTGTGTATGACTACACAGAGCAGTGCATCACAACTACAGTCAACACTATTTTTGTCTCTGTTTATTTATCCTCTACGATCGGTTCTTAAAATAGCCACAGAAGATATTTAAAATACTTACAAATAAATGAGCACTGTTTTAGTATGAAGTGAAAGATATAACTGAAATGTCTCCTCAAATGATACCTTTAAACCAAAATTATACCATTTGAAATTACCTCAAGTAGTACCGTATTCTACAGGAAATAGACTCAGAAAAAGGAAGTGACCAAATGTAATGGTGCACCAGACACCATTAGTGTTGAAACGTGTGAAAGATCACTGCAGTTTGTCAACGATGGAATGGGAGAAAGTCCTTCTCTTCCTGGCTGAGCTGCTACCAGGTCTACTATAAGTCCCGGAGGGAGAGCTTCCCTATGGGGAACCAGAAAAGCAGAGGGTCTTTAACGCAGTGTGACTACCATCAATAAATACCCCATCGTCCTCTCCTGTCGGCCTCATTAATGTCAAGAACCAACTCAGTCTGACACAGCGACAAGTAGCCCACCATAAATGATGCTAATAACAAAAGTTTAAAAATGGCAGCCGGAAGAAAGCAAGCAGGATTTACTATTGCCATGATGCCTGGATCCGACAGAAGTGGAGGGAGATATGAGGATGGATGGAAGGCAGCTCTACCCAGGAACAATAAACACACAGCCATAATTCAACCAAGACGTGGGTATAGAGGAGGCCTTGGCACAGCTCCCGAGACCTGTGAATGTAATCATCTAGCACAGCTATTCCCAAACTGGGGTAAGCAATACTGTCGGGGCAATGCAAAATAAAAATGGGATTCACATCATTTTTTTACCCTTCACATTTTCAAACAGTACATTTATATTTTCCAAAGGGGCTATACATTTGGATGAGGGTTTTTCCCTCCCTCGCCTGAGTAGCCTTGTTTCACAGTCAAAAATAAAATTAAACCATCTGGTGTTCAGCGAAATAACAATGTCAAATACAGGTAGCCTAGTCAAATAATTAACATCCAATCACATTAACCGTTACTCTCTCACTGGAAACCTTCCCTCTTGCGCAGACATTTAGAAACATGACAATTTGAAAAATAGTAAAACATGTATAGTAAGTAGTAAGACGTATAAAAGCAACAGATACCATTAATAGAAAGGGTCTAGAAGCGTCTTATATGGTGAGTTACCGAGTGGCTAGTACAGGCAAGCCCCATCCTATTGTGGAGGACTTAATTCTTCCTGCTGCCGTGGATATGGCTGGGACAATGCTGGGGAAAAAGGCCCAAAAAACCCCACTATACAGACAATGTTTTCATCAAACAACACTGTTTCACGATGCATCAGTGACATGGCAGGAGATGTTTTGAAACAATTACTGCTTTGCATACAAGCCAGTGAATTAAATGTGTTACAGCTGGATGAGTCAACAGACGTGGCGGGCCTGGCACAGCTCCTGGTATATGTTCGTTACATTTATGGGGGGTAAATTAAGGAAGACATCCTCTTCTGCAAACCAGGACAACACGAGAGGATATGTTTAAAGTACTGGACAGCTTTGTGACATCAAATTGACTTTGGTGGTCAAGATGTGTTGGTATCTGTACTGATGGTGCAAAATCCATGACAGGGAGACACAGTGGAGTGGTAACACGCGTGCAAGCAGTTGCTCCCGACACCACTTGGGTCCACTGCAGCATCCGCCGAGAGGCTCTTGCTGCCAAGGGAATGCCTGACAGATTGAAAGACGTTTGGGACAATAAAGTGAAAATGGTTAACTTTGTTAAAGCAAGGCCCCTGAATGACCATTTAATGCTTTTACAACATACAGAAAGAAGTGCGCTGGTTATCAAGGGGCAAAGTATTGACACGTTTTTTTAAACTGAGAGACGAGCTTAAAGTTTTTACTGACCATAATTTTCCCTTGTCTGACCGCTTACATGATACAGAGTTTGAGTGATGTTTTTTCCTTGCCTGAATGATCTGAATCTAGGATTACAGGGACTCTCCGCAACTATATTCAATGTGTGGGACATAATTGAGGCTATGATTAAGAAGTTGGAGAATGCTTCTGTCTGCATTAACAAGGACAACACGCAGGTCTTTCCATCATTGTATGATTTTTTGGTGTGCAAATGACATCAAGCTCACGGACAATGTGAAATTGTCAGAGCACCGGAGTGTCTGGGTGCACAATTACACAGGTACTCTCGAAACGAATGACAAACACCTGGATTCATTATCCATTTCATGCCCTGCCTCCAGTCCACTTACTGATATCTGAACAAGAGAGCCTCATCAAAATCGCAATAAGTTGTTCTCTGAGAATGTAATATAAATCAAAAGCCAGTGCCAGATTTCTGGATTGGGCTGCGGTCAGAGTATCCTGTCTTGGCAAATCGCGCTGTTAAGACATGGATGCCCTTTGCAACCACGTACCTATGTGAGAGTGGATTCTCGGCCCTCACTAGCATGAAAACTAAATACAGGTGTAACAGTATAGCTTCCGTCCCTCTCCTCTCCCCAACCTGGGCTCGAACCAGGGACCCTCTGCACACATCGACAACAGCCACCCTCGAAGCATCATTACCTATCGCTCCACAAAAGCCGCGGCCTTTGCAAAGCAAGGGGAACAACTACTTCAAGGTCTCAGAGCGAGTGACGATTTGATGAACAAATAAGGTTTTATATGTAAGATGGTTAAATAAAGAGAAAAATTATGGATTATTATTATTATTTGTGCCCTGGTCCTATAAGAGCTCTTTGTCACTTCCCACGGGCCAGGTTGTGACAAAAACTCACACTCGTTCTTATGTTTAATAAATGTATTGTATAGTGTGTGTAGTAGGCTTACAATGATGGCAAAAAACAACATTTGAGAGTGCGCTGACCCTGGTGCTAGAGGGGGTACGTAGCTGGAGGTTGAATGTTTGAAGGGGTACAGGACTATAAAAAAGTTTGGAAACCACTAATCTAGCACAATGATGGGAAACTCTGATGGGGTGGGGGCCACAAAAGAAAATCGGAACTGCGGGTGGCAGTTGCGCCACCATACCCCACCATAGAAAACTCCTTTTACGTTGTAGAGTTCATGTTGTGTCATTTCTTTTTGGTCTGAAAGCAAGTTTCCTGCAATTCTACACATTTTGCCGTAGGGCGGAGAGAAATGTTTGCAGATTTTAATGACATCTTAGTCACTGACAACAAACAAACAAATCTATGGTGGCCCCCCCTTGGCAGTTATTCATCCATGAATACTACAAGTTTAGATAGACTAATTTACCAATCAAAATATATTTAGTTGACATGGACTAACTGACTATCAGTGACTGACATAAGAGAAAAACTTAATGCACAATCAAATTTCAAAATAGCACCTATTGTAACTCGCAACAGTAAGTTGAGACTGACTGAGCCATCCCCCTGGTTGATCAAATGGCCTTCAAAAGGGGGGCAGCCCGAATTAAAGTTAATCAGCCTTGATCAATACTGCGGACAGGGGGCCATAAAACACTACCTGGTCACCATGGAGACATTGGATGTTTTAGCAGCAGTGAGTGCTTTATTCCAGATAGTTACTTGTTGTCATGGAAATAAGGAAGCATCGCAAATCCACGCCACTATCACGTTTCACTACTGTTACACAATAGATAAATACAGTACTAGTCTGAGGGAAAGAAAAAAGGAAATGTGTGGGAGTGTGTTGTGATGTAAACAACTGACTAGATGATGGTTACCTCCACCATGTTACTCTACTACTGATTGTTGTTTGGTTAGCCCAGGGTTAACAAGTGCTTGTGTGAAACAAGGGTAAGTCACCTTGGTCAGATTTAACCTAGGTTTAATGCTAGCACTGGGCTAAGAAATGTGTATGTGAAAGTCCCTACTGCCAGTCAGCCTCAGCCCTAATAAAACTCAGGCTGACACAGTCAAGTTGTTCTGAAGCTTACACTAGCAAAGCCTGGTAAACAACTAGAAGAACACCAAGAGTAATCTTTTAGGGGAAAAGGAATCATTGCTCAGTAATTCACCATAAACCACAGAAGGTTCCTTAACTACAAAACAGAACAAGAAAACAGTGACCAAGACTGCTACATGCTTAGAGTGACTAAACAGTGAAAAATGTCAACGGTCAGTAAATACGCCAACTCAAACTGCTGCTTTGGTCATAGTGTCTGGTGTGTCATGCTGCATCACAGATGGACACCTCATAAGATGTGTTGACCATATTTGCAGAGATTAAAGGTAAACAAATGACAGATAGAAAGCCAATCAAATAATGTATTTGTGTTGGGGGTTTGTCCAGTAGTAGTGCCATCACCCCTGGAGGCAGCTGCTCAATCAGCGATTACAGCCTGGAGTCTTCTTGGGTTTGACGCTACAAGCGTGGCACACCTTTATTTGGAGAGTTTCTCCCATTCTTCTCTGCAGATTCTCTCAAGCTCTGTCAGGTTGGATGGGGAGCGTCGCTGCACAGCTATTTTCAGGTCTCTCCAGAGATGATTGATTGGGTTCAAGTCCGGGCTCTTGCTGGGCCAAAGACATTCAGAGACTTGTCCCGAAGCCACTCCTGCATTGTCTTGGCTGTGTGCTTAAGGTCATTGTCCTGTTGAAAAGTGAATTGTTGCCCCAGTCTGAGGTCCTGCGAGCTCTGGAGCAGGTTATCAAGCATCTCTCTGTACATCTTTCCCTCAATCCTGACTAGCCTCCCAGTCCCTGCTACTGAAAAACATCCCACAGCATGATACCACCCCCATGCTTCATCGTAGGGATGGTGCCAGGTTTCCTCCAGATGTGACACTTGGCATTCAGGCCAAATAGTTCAATCAGACCAGTGAATCTTCATTCTCATGGTTCATGAGTCCTTTAGGTGCCTTTTGGCAAACTCAAAGTGGGCTGTCATGTGCCTTTTACTGAAGAGTGGTTTCCTTCTGGCCACTTTCCCATAAAGGTGGAAAGCTGCAGAGATGGAAGAACCTTCCAGAAGGTCAACCATCTCCATGGAGGAACTCTGGAGCTCTGTCAGAGTGACCATTGGGTTCTTGGTCACCTCCCTGACCAAGGCCCTTCTCCCCCGATTGCTCAGTCTTGGTAGTTCCAAATTACTTCCATTTAAAAATGGAGGCCACTGTGTTCTTGGGGACATTTAAAAATGGAGGCCACTGTGTTCTTGGGGACCTTCAATGCTGCAGAAATTTTTTGGTGCCCTTCCCCAGATCTGTGCCTTGATACAATCCTTTCTCAGAGCTCTACGGACAATTCCTTCGACTTCATGACTTGGTTTTTGTTCTCACATGCAGTGTCAACGGTGAGACCTTATATAGACAGGTGTGTGCCTTTCTAAATCATTAACAATCATTTGAATTTCTCACAGGTGGACTCTAATCAAGTTGTAGAAACATCAAGCATGATCAATGGAAACCGGATGCACCTGAGCTCAATAGCAAAAGGGTCTGAATACTTATGTAAATAAGCTATCCGTTTTTTTATTTGTAATACATTTGCAAGAATGTGTCTGATTATAGGGGGGGGGGGGGGGGACTCTCAACTGGAAGTTTTGAAACCACCATGGCCTATTTATTGCCTTCCCTCCCTAATCTTACTACATTTGCACACACTGTATATAGACTTTTCTATGTGTAACTCAGTTTTTTTTTTTTGTCACACTGCTTTGCTCTCTTGGCCAGGTCGCAGTTGTAAATGAGAACTTGTTCTCAACTGGCCTACCTGGTTAAATAAAGGTGGAAAAATAAAGTCATTTCTGTTTTGGAATTTGATCTAACATTCAATTTGTGGAATTCCATTGGAGAGTTAAAGAATCCCTACAGGGAGTTGCTGAATTCGTTTGGGGAATAAGACAAGGAGGACAGATGTGATGTTAGAGCAGTGACTGCGTAGCCTTTGGGTTTGGACATGGTGTGAAATCAGAACCGTTCAGACTTCATGACTCACTGACTGCCTGCACTGCAGAGATAGAGAACATTGTATATGTGGAAGACGAGCGGAAAGAGGAATCGATGGATAATTTCTCTTCATAGAGCAACCCCCCTTACTTCCGCCTGTATTTTCCTTTCAGCTCTCTTCCCTCCTCTCTTTAGAGAGAAACTATCAATCCCTCTCTTTAGAGAGAAACTATCAATCCCTCTCTTTAGAGAGGACCTTTCTCTCTGTAACTCTCTCAGAGACAGCAGCTCTGCCGACCTAGTTCTCTCTCCAGGAGCACATCACATACGGTCTCTCTCCCCCCCTCGGTGTAAACTATGTTCTATTTCAAGGCAAACATTTAGAGTGTGAACTGTGAAGCCACTCTCCTGTGCTTTCACCACTATAAATAAGTCAGTAGTTGCTACGGTAGGTGTGGAGAGAGGGTGTCTTCTTTACGAGTGCGAGGAGATAGAGATGGGGGACACTGCCCTGGTATGCTGCTGTATACCACTAAAATACCTGCTTCTCCATTACTGGATGTGATGTCATCAACCCATTAGGGGTTCTCTATGCACATCTGTGCTCTACTTTGGTAATGAGGTCAGGAGAATGTGGCTGTGGACAGAATCAGAAGGTCATATCTAGGGGCTGCCTGATGTACAATAACGAAGCAATAGGACGGTGATGTTTGGTGAATATGCACTCAGTTAAAGGGATAGACGTATAGATAACAGATCAGATCTAGTCTGAAGATCATTTGTGTGTTTACAAGTAAAATGTTGGCCAGTGTCTAGATGATATTGGTGTTTATATCAGTGCTGGAGCAGACTTTTAGTAACAGCTGTGTGAGTGAGAGAGAGGAGAGGGAGAAAGAGAATTATGCTTAATTGAGAAAGAACAGAAGGTTAAGTGGGTGAGAGAGACAGCAATCGAGGGAGGATCGCTACATGTTTTTATTGTCAAGACCATCTCATAATTATCACAAACATAAAGATGATCTGTACTGGTGGACTAATAGGTGCACACAGCTTTACTCCCCAAATCAATAAGAAAAGGTGTTTTATCTAGTAGGTGAAGTAAGGGTCTGCTACACTGTACCTTGTCAAGGGCCTCCCGATCTACCAGGTCTTGGACGGCCAGTAACTTGATGCTGGAGAGAGGAAATGAGACAGAAAGATGGTGTAAGACACATGGATGCATCAATAAAACAGTGGTGATTTAATCTCTGTTATCCAAGCTGACTTTTGTGTTATTATTAGCCATATGATAGGATAGTACACACACACACACACACACACACACACACCTGGTAATAGAGGCCAATGCATTATTTACACAACAACCACAAAAGTTATGAGTAAACACAGCGGGCCTCCGTCCATATCCAGGATGTTCCTGTCTCTACAACACATAACATGACTCAGTCTTTTCCCCTGAAGCACCATGTGATTAACTTAAATGGCTATGTCTGAAATGGCACACTATTCCTTACATAGTGCACTATACACAGCGGCTCGAATCTAAAGCAGTGCACTAGGGAATAGGGTGCCATTTCAGATGCATGAAAATAATTTATTATGCAGAGAATAGCAGAGGGGGGAGAGGAGACTGAACTATGGGTGGCAGGTAGCCTAGTGGTTAAGAGCGTTGGGCCAGTTGGTGCAGAGATAGTAAAGTAGGTTCCATGCTCTCGTAAACATTCATCCATTTACTTTCTAATTGTTTTTCTTGCCCACTAGTCAGCATAATAAAAAAGGGCTAAGCACTATTCTCTCTCTCCATCCTGCTGTACACACTGTTCACGTCTCCTTCACTGCTGTCTATTAACTAAAGGAGTACTGAACATTCCTCAGTCGTTCACTGACTCATTCAGACTTGTTTAAAACAAATACGCCCCAAAGAAACCTCATTTGATAATGGGATTTAGAATTGTTTTTATCTCCAACGGAGGGCTTAGACTATGGACTACTGTTATAACAGAAGATTTATTTCACAGGCCTATTTCACAGATGGGATAACACACACCACTGTTACATTATGTCCATTATGGAAATATTTCACAGCGCCTCATGTTTTACTGCACATCTTCAGGCTCCAATGCCGACCAGGTAGTATTTTATGGCCCCCTGTCCACAGTATTGATCAAGGCTGATTCACTTTAATTAGATAATTACATCTACGGCAGTGAAAAATGAAACTCCATTTTCTCCAGGCTAAAACATGTAGTCTAGTGTATTTTATGCCTATTGTGAAGAGCCTCTCGCTATGTGCTAGATAATCCTAAAAAGAGGCAGCGAAATGAGGTTGCATAGGCAGGGGGGTTTCTATTTGTGAAACGCTGCTGCTACTGCAGAGGCCACCACAAGCTCCACGCCGATCATTCAAATAAAGCCTTTCAACAGATTGTATTCTTTCATAAAGTATTTGTGAAACTGGGCCAGTTACATGGTGGGTTGCTGTGGCCCACATGTACTCCATGAATGAAGAGAATCTGTTGGGATAACAGTAATGATGTAAGACACAATCACGATATGTGGCAAATGTAGGTGGCAGTAATATTAACGGCCCTAAATGAGTTGGTTCTGCGTAGTTGTGACAGACTTACGTCATGTGATGCAGCAAATGTTGACAAGGCGTTGGGAATGAAATTGGCTGAGGGGATGTTTGTCACGACATGATTTCATAATTTGTGGTCCTACAAGATGGTGAGTGGCCAACCACAGATGCAGTCAGGCTTCTCAATGGTGTATTATTCAAGTTCATACCTCCTCCCTCTCCCCTTAGTACGCTGCTCACATTATCCGTCTGCAAGAAGCCCCATCCTCAATTAGCATTTTCTGCATCAGGGCAATCAATCAATATGAAGGTCAAAGTTGTGGTCTCTACTTCACCTGGTGCCAGGTCCCATAGGTGCTCACTCCACCTAGCTGCTGCACCGGGCCCTCACTCACTCCCTAAGACAGCACCACACACAGGGCAGTGGACTCCCGCTCTCTACCAACACATTAGGCCCCTCACCCCGCAGATCCAGAATGCTGTGGAATCTGTTATCTTCACTCCTCAACCTTCACTTCAGTTAGTTCTGGAACCAGGGGTCCAGTACATGAATATCAACTCAGCAAAAAAAGAAAAAACGCCCCTTTCTCAGGAAATATCATTCGTAAAAATCCAAATAACTTCACAGATCTCCATTGAAAAAGTTTAAACACTGTTCCCATGCTTGATCAATGAACCATAAACAATTAATGAACATGCACCTGTGGAATGGTCGTTAAGACACTAACAGCTTACAGACGGTAGGCAATTAAGGTCACAGTTATGAAAACGTAGGACACTAGATGCTTTTCTACAGACTGAAATAGACCAAAGGAAAGATGCCCAGGGTCCATGCTCATCTGTGTGAACGTGCCTTAGGCATGTTGCAAGGAGGCATGAGGACTGCAGATGTGGTCAGGATAAAGGTAATAAATTGCAATGTCCATACTGTGAGACGCCTAAGACAGCGCTACAGGGAGACAGGACGGACAGCTGATCGTCCTCGCAGTGGCAGACCACGTGTAACAACACCTGCACAGGTACATCCGAACATCACACCTGCAGGACAGGTACAGGATGGAAACAACTGCCTGAGTTACACAAGGAACGCACAAGTCCTTCATCAGTGCTCAGACTCTCAGCCTATTGCGGAGAGGCTGTACCGAAGGCTTGAAGGCCTGTTGTAAGGCAGGTCTTCACCAGACATCACCGGCAACAACGTCGCTTATGGGCACAAACCCACCGTCACTGCACCAGACAGGACTGGCAAAAAGTGCTCTTCACTGACGAGTCACGGTTGTCTCACAAGGGGTGATGGTCGGATTTGCGTTTATCGTTGGAGGAATGAGCGTTACACCGAGGCCTGTATTCTGGAGCGGGATCGATTTGGTCTGGGGTGGTGTGTCACAGCATCATCGGACTGAACTTGTTGTCATTGCAGGAAATCTCAAAGCTGTGCGTTACAGGGAAGACATCCTCCTCCCTCATGTGGTACCCTTCCTGCAGGCTCATCCTGACATGACCCTCCAGCATGACAATGCCACCAGCCATACTGCTCGTTCTGTGCATGATTCCCTGCAAGACAGGAATGTCAGTGTTCTGCCATGTCCGGCGAAGAGCCCGGATCTCAATCCCATTGAGCACGTCTGGGACCTGTTGGATCAGAGGGTGAGAGCTAGGGCCTTTCACCCCAGAAATGTCCGCGAACTTGCAGGTGCCTTGGTGAAAGAGTGGGGTAACATCTCACAGCAAGAACTGGCAAATCTGATGCAGTCCATGAGGAGGAGATGCACTGCAGTACATAATGCAGCTGGTGGCCACACCAGATACTGACAGACTTTTGATTTTGATCCCCCCACCCACCCCCTTTGTTCAGGGACACATTATTCAATTTTTGTTAGTCACATGTCTGTGGAACTTGTTCAGTTTGTCCCAGTTGTTGAATCTTATGTTCATACAAATATTTACACGTTTGCTGAAAATAAACACAGTTGACAGTGAGAGGACGTTTCTTTTATTGCTGAGTTTATATCAGGAGACAGACAGGACAGCTAAGCCTAGACTGATATCCTAATTCTAGCATTCAGCTCAGTCACTGTGGATGTGACTGGAGAAGTGGACTAGCAGGATTCGTGCCCTGCCAGTCTCTACTGCCAAACACGTCTCAAGCACTGTAGGTTGGCTGGTTTCCAGCAGTTATTATTGAACATTACACAACACTGCCGTTGCATCTGTTCTGACTTTGACCCATTATGCAACGCCGCACCTGCTAAAATAAGTAGAAGAAAAAACGTGTCAACGTTTGCCTCTCGGTCTTCTCTGCTAGGGACTGATGAGGTGGTGGTGGTTCACAGGAGCACCCAGTCCATAAAAAGAGAGGGAATGACATAAAGAGCATAAACGAGAGAAGGCAGGGATGACCGATGAGACTAAACTGATAAGGACAGCAGAGAGTCCACCCAGAGATAGGAGACTATTTCGCAGCAATATAATCGACTGATAGTATATGGAGACAAATTATTACATAATGTACTATGGACCCATTTGCAAAGGAACACTCCATAACCAGCACTTAAGGAACTTTTTTAGCTGCTTTGGTTGTGGTCTTCAAATGGTTTGATGCTTTTGCTTACCCACCACACTAGAGCTTTCACCCTACCCTAAAACCCTAATTCTTTCATAATAGATTGTGAGAGAGATCTCGACATCTCTTGGTCTCCAAACAGGAACTACGCAATCAGAGATAGTGAACACAAACAGGTCTGGAGCCAGAGCTCTCTAGGAGGGTGACAGCCCTTCCTCTTCTCTAGGTGTGATCACACAATGTGAGGCTACAATAGAAAGCCTCTGGGACTCCACTGCCTCCTTGCACTGACCACAGGTGACCTGGAGTGCACACATGGGGCCTGATGCTAGTGTGACCACGACCTTACAGGAGTGGAATTTACACACACAAGTTTGGACACACTTACTCATTGAGGGTTTCTTTATTTTGACTATATTTTCTACATTGTAGGACGACATCAAAACGATGAAATAAGACACATCTATGGAGTCATGTAGTAAGGGTTAAACAAATCAAAATATATTTTATTTTACTTTTGAGATTCTTCAAAGTAGCCACCCTTTGCCTTGATGACAGCTTTGCACACTTTGCATTCTCTCAACCAGCTTCAGACACCTTGACCTTTTCATTGTTACAGCTTTATTCTAAAATTGATTTAAAAATATATACTGTATAATTCTCAGCAATATACACACAATACCCAATAAAGACAAAGTAAAAACTAGAGGTCGACCGATTATGATTTTTCAATGCCGATACTGACTTGAGGACCAAAAAAGCCGATGCCGATTAATCGGCCGAATTTTTTTATGTATTTGTAATAATGACAATTACAACAATATTGTATGAACACTTATTTTAACTTAATATAATACATCAATAAAATCAATTTAGCCTCAAATAAATAATGACACATGTTCAATTTGGTTTAAATAATGCAAAAACAAAGTGTTGGAGAAGTAAATGTAAGAAAGCCAACGTTTAAGTTCCTTGCTCAGAACATGAGAACATAGCTGGTTCCTTCTAACTTGAGTCTTCAATATTCCAATGTAAGAGGTTTTAGGTTGTAGTTATTATAGGAATATTTCTCTATAGCATTTGTATTTCATATACCTTTGACTATTGGATGTTCTTATAGGCACTTTAGTATTGCCAGTGTAGCTTCCGTCCCTCTCCTCGCCCCTACCTGGGATCGAACCAGGAACACATCAACAACAGCCACACTCGAAGCAGCGTTACCCATGCAGAGCAAGGGGAATAACTACTCCAAGTCTCAGAGCGAGTGACGTTTGAAATGCACCCCGCTAACTAGCTAGACATTTCACATCGGTTACACCAGCTTCATCTCGGGAGTTGATAGGCTTGAAGTCATAAACAGCGCAATGCTTTTTATTTTACCTTTATTTAACCAGGCAAGTCAGTTAAGAACAAATTCTTATATTCAATGACGGCCTAGGAACAGTGGTTAACTGCCTGTTCAGGGGCAGAACGACAGATTTGTACCTTGTCAGCTCGGGGGTTTGAACCTGCAACCTTCCGGTTACAAGACCAACGCTCTAACCACTTGGCTACCCTGCCGCCCCATTGAAGCACAATAAAAAGCTGCTGACAAAACGCACTAAAGTGCTGTTTGAATGAATGCTTACGAGCCTGCTGGTGCCTACCATCGCTCAGTCAGACTGCTCTATCAAATCATAGACTTAATTATAACACAGAATTACGAGCCTTAGGTCATTAATATGGTTGAATCCGGAAACTATCATCTCGAAAACAAGACGTTTATTCTTTTCAGTGAAATACGAAACTGTTCCGTATTTTATCTAACGGGTGGCATCCATAAGTCTAAATATTCCTGTTACATTGCACAACCATCAATGTTATGTCATAATTACGTAAAATTCTGGAAAATTAGGCGGCCCAAACTGTTGCATATACACCGACACTGCGTGCAATGAACGCAAGAGAAGTGACACAATTTCACCTGGTTAATATTGCCTGCTAACCTGGATTTCTTTTAGCGAAATATGCAGGTTTAAAAATATATACTTCTGTGTATTGATTTTAAGAAAGGCATTGATGTTTATGGTTAGGTACACATTGGAGCAAGGACAGTCTTTTTCGCAAATACGCACCGCATCGATTATATGCAACGCAGGACACGCTAGATAAACTAGTAATATCATCAACCATGTGTAGTTATAACTAGTGATTATGATTGATTGTTTTTTATAAGATAAGTTTAATGCTAGCTAGCAACTTACCTTGGCTTACTGCATTCACGTAACAGGCAGGCTCCTCGTGGAGTGCAATGAGAGGCAGGTGGTTAGAGCGTTGTACTATTTAAAACCGCTCTAGGGTAGGGGAGACGCTAACCTCCTACCAGGCCAACATCCGGTGAAACTGCAGAACGCTAACATTCTAAATATACCATTTGTTATAGTAAACATTCCTTGTAAATAAATGTATCTTACATCATTTAAAAGATGAACATCTTATTAATCCAGCCGCCGTGTCAGATTTCAAAACGCCGTTACTGCAAAAGCAAACATGCTATTTTCTGAGGACGGCGCCACGCACACACACACATTACTAGCATTTCCTAACAAAGCATTAGCGTCATGAAAGTCAGAAATAACAATAGAATAAATTGCTTACCATTGAAGATCTTCCCCTGGGTGGCAATGCCAAGTGTCTTAACTACTGAATGTTTGTTTTGTTTGATAAAATCCATTTTTATAGCCTAACACGCAAGCGGTTTACAAACGTTTCATCATGATTTCTGTCTCATTCAACTTTGGAAGATGCGTTCGTGGTAATTACACACACTAAACAAACGTTTATTCAGTCATGGTTGGTTTCATTGCAATCCTCTGGTTGTTACTAACACAACCATACTCGTGGTTGTTTTCCCGGGACATATTGACCGAAACAAACCAATCAATGACATCATTGCGCACCAATGGTAGGACCGGTCTATCGTTGATTGACTGTATTTTGGCCCAATGACCACTGATCATCTTGACATTTAGCTTGGAATATAGCCAATGAGCTGAAGTAAACAGCAATATGTAATGGTTATACGTTCGAAGACCAGCCATTGTCAGGTTCATTCGCCATTGCAAATCCTACTTGACGGAGCCACTGGTGTTACGCTTAGCAGTATATATTCAATATTATTTTCAACAAGTTTATATATTTAAAATATGGCAAATAAGTCAGGAAAAGCTAAAACAAAGTCTAGGTATACAGATTCAACCCAAATTTTAGAGGAAATAGATAGATACGCCATCAGGCGTGTGAAGGACGATCCCGGGGCATGGACCACAAAAAACGTCCCCATTCCAGCTGCTGTGAAGGACTACAACAAGAGCATGGGAGGTGTGGACCTGTCAGATGCACTGATAGGATACTACAATGTTCTCCACAAGACCATGAAATGGTACAAGACATTTTTCTAGCATTTCAATGACATTACTGTGGTGAATGCCTTCATCCTCCAGAAGGAAATGGCTAAGAGCTGTGGACAGCCCCCCATCTCACAGCTAGCCTTCAGGGAGCTGCTTATCCAAGAGCTTGCTAGCTACAGCAAGTCCACTGTAGCACCTTCTGTCCCCTCTACCTCTGTCCCTTCTGCTCCAACCAGTGGTGTTCACCTGCCCAGATTCATCTCTGCAGGCATGAATGTGCCTCAGGGAAAAAAGGGCACAGTAGGGAGACGTCGTTGTGCCCTTTGTCACAGGATATGCCCCATCACCTGCACAACCTGTTCAGTAAAGCCTTTGCTTTACAGCAGAAAGAGACTGCTATGGGCCATGGAACCAGCAGTACAATATTGTGTAGAGGACTGAGGGTCTTCACAATATTGTAAATAGTTACCCGTGTTAATTGTTTGTTTTATATATATATATATATTCTTTTTTTTCATTTATTTTTAGCATTTATGTATTTTGTATATACAGTGCCTTGCGAAAGTATTCGGCCCCCTTGAACTTTGCAACCTTTTGTCACATTTCAGGCTTCAAACATAAAGATATAAAACTGTATTTTTTTGTGAAGAATCAACAACAAGTGGGACACAATCATGAAGTGGAACGACATTTATTGGATATTTCAAACTTTTTTAACAAATCAAAAACTGAAAAATTGGGCGTGTAAAATTATTCAGCCCCCTTAAGTTAATACTTTGTAGCGGCACCTTTTGCTGCGATTACAGCTGTAAGTCGCTTGGGGTATGTCTCTATCAGTTTTGCACATCGAGAGACTGACATTTTTTCCCATTCCTCCTTGCAAAACAGCTCGAGCTCAGTGAGGTTGGATGGAGAGCATTTGTGAACAGCAGTTTTCAGTTCTTTCCACAGATTCTCGATTGGATTCAGGTCTGGACTTTGACTTGGCCATTCTAACACCTGGATATGTTTATTTTTGAACCATTCCATTGTAGATTTTGCTTTATGTTTTGGATCATTGTCTTGTTGGAAGACAAATCTCCGTCCCAGTCTCAGGTCTTTTGCAGACTCCATCAGGAGTCGCAGTAGAGCTCTTTTCAAGTCTCTTCAGCGATGTTCAATCAGGTTCAAGTCCGGGCTCTGGCTGGGCCACTCAAGGACATTTGGAGACCTGTTCCGAAGCCATTTCTGCATTGTCTTGGCTGTGTGCTTAGGGTCGTTGTCCTGTTGGAAGGTGAACCTTCACCCCAGTCTGAGGTCCTGAGCGCTCTGGAACAGGTTTTCATCAAGGAGCTCTGTACTTCACGCCATTCATCTTTCCCGCAATCCTGACTAGTCTACCAGTTCCTGCCGCTGAAAAACATCCCCACAGCATGATGCTGCCACCACCATGCTTCACCGTAGGAATGGGGCTCTAGGAATCTCTAGGAGTCTTGGTGATGTCAAACTTCTTCCATTTAAGAATTATGGAAGCTACTGTGTTCTTGGGAACCTTCAATGCGGCAGATTTTTTTTGGTACCCTTCCCCAGATCTGTACCTCGACACAATCCTGTCTCGGAGCTCTACGGACAATTCCTTGGACCTCATGGCTTGGTTTTTGCTCTGATATGCACTGTCTGTGGGACCTCATATAGACAGGTGTGTGCTTTTCCAAATCATGTCCAATCAATTGAATTTACCACTGGTGGACTCCAATCAAGTTGTAGAAACATCAAGGATGATCAATGGAAAGAGGAAGCACCTGAGCTCAATTTCGAGTCTCTTAACAAAGGCTCTGAATATTTGTGCAAATAAGGTGTTTTTAATTTTTTTTATACATTTGCTAAAAAGGGACATAACATTCACCAAAACATTCACCATGCCATTATGGGGGATTGTGTGTAGATTAAATAAAACATGTTCCTCTTCAATGAATTTTAGAATAAGGCTGTAACGTAACAAAATGTATAAAAATAACAGGACGTTATTGTGTTCAAACTCCTCCAATGCTCACTCAATTCTCCTCACAGCTCGACAGGATAGGCAGATTAAATTCTCCCTGTCAACGATTAAAGCAAGCACCAAAAAAAACATTAAAAAGAATGAGTAAAGGGCTCTACTGCAATGTACAAACAAGTGAGAGCGAGTGTGTGCGCACACACACACACACAGAATGAAAAGAGTTGGAGGGGGCTTGCAGCAAAGGTCTTAAAGATCCACACTGCATCAGAGAAGAGGGAGAGCAGAGTCACACTATATACGGCTCAGAGAGAAACTGTAATCCCTCAATGTCATTACAATGGAAAAAAGACCCACTGTCACGCAGAAACTTAGAATGATTTACTTGGGTAGGAAATCTACTGTAGACGTACGCACACACACTGAATACACAATGAAGGAAAAGTCTGTACTTGTCAGATAAGAGTAAATCTGATAACACTGATATCGTTTTGTAACTAAAATAAACGAGCTGCAGCATGAAGGTCACCTTGGAAAAATCCTGTCTCAGTCTACTGTACTAGATAGTGGTGTATAAGTGCAGACTGGTTTGAGAGATGGTGTCTCAGTGTAGCTTGGTTTTCAGGTCAATTGAGAACCAGTGCAATACTGGTTTCAAGACAGAGTGTACCAGTGTAAACTGTTACAGCTACAGAAGGGACTGGGCATGATGGCTCCTGTCCTGGCACTGAGAGAAGCAGTGTTTTCTGGGCAATGCTTCTCACGCAGTCTGTTGCCACAAACTGCTGCGCTGATGGAATCTTCCACCAGCACCTTCTCCCTCTGGAGCTTGATCTGAGTGTTAAGAGCACACACACACACACATTCCTGTCAGCGGCGACCTCCCCAACACCACCGCTCATGACCTCAGCATCATCCTGTCTCACACACACACACACAAAACACGCTGACAGGGCTGAGAGAAACAGTGCCTCTCAGATAGCTCCCGATTTCATTGGGGTGCACAGAGGGTGTGTACCATTGCAGTAGAGTCCAGCACATAGTCATGCTGTCTGTTTTAAAAGGCAGTCTGTTCTGTGAGTCGGGGGACAGACCTGCTGTTGCAGGTGAGATGTAGATGTGACCTTCCCATCATGTACTAGGACAGGGATTCACATGGTGAGTGGCAGGCAGGCAGCACCAACACCTGTTTTTAGATCATTTATGTTAAACTCTGATTTTGTTACAATTTTCACATACGTTGTAGCGTGGACCCTATTTCACATCGGCGGTGTTTGTGCTGTGCCCACCATCAGCTCTTGAATACAGGGTGCTGTGCCCACCATCAGCTCTTGAATACAGGGTGCTGTGTTTTTTCAAGAAAGTATCAAATATAGTTTGACAACACTGTTTGTAATCTTTTAAATGATATCAAACATTTATCTTTTGCAGTGATGAAGGCATGGATGTCTCATGGTAGGGTATGCAAAATGGGTCAACTTTGAACACCTCCATCCTAAATGTTTTGGCATTCAGGTCTTAAAAATCACTTTCTGACCACTTCTTCCACGGATAAATATGTACGGAAAGAACATAATGCTTCAATATTAGAAGCGAGAGAACACAGTTGATCTGTAATGCCAGTAATCTGTTTAGAAGTCGGGAAGATCTTGTCCAGAGATTGTGTGGTGATGGGAATCATTGGATGATTACATTACAAGACTGATCGACTGACCTTTGAATAGCTAACTAGATACGCTGATCCGATTTTCCGTTATCAGATCATGTCCATTCAGATGAACACAGAACACATTGTTTCTGTTATTGTGTTGGTCCGGTTGAATCGATTTATATCAGAAACACTGTCAGGGTTCTAATGACAAACCTCACTAATGATGAAAATCAGAACACATTCCAATAGGTATCTAATCCACACCCCTGTCGTCAGTGTGTCAGACATGCCTTGGGGTGGGGGGAGTTTTTTTAGGGATGATTGTATAGAAGTTCAGACTGCAGTGAAAACAGTTCAATGTAATAACAAGAGTGGACTCCTCAGTACATCAAATCAGTTCAGACACATTGAAACCTTGGAAGTTCTTTTTCACTAACCCTGTAGAGGTTGACCTAGAGAGAGAGTATGTTTAGGGCAGCATGTGGGTTTATTTTCCCAAGAGCTGCACATCCAAGGTTAACCTATGTGGTTTCTCAGTTTTTACTCATTTATGTCACAAACTAATTTCCACAGTAGTTATTGCATAACACTGACAAGATCCCCAACCACTAGCTCAGAAAAAAGAAGTTGCCTCGTGACAGCCAAAGTGAAAAAATTGCACAAATCAATATCGCAATGCATGGCACTGATCTTGCAAAACTGACATTACAGCATTTCTGTGGCCTATCGTTCCCTCGCCAACCATTCCCTGACAACATAGTACACAGAGAGGGTATAGCTGGAGTCTAAGTAATGCAGCTGTTAAACATCTTAGCCAGACTACTTGTTTTTCTTCTAGAGATGAGTCAACTGTGTGTCAGCAGCTCCATTCTACACAATCTCTGTACTACTGAACTGAATTAACCCCCTGCTAGCCTATAGTAACCTCCCTATCCCTGTCATGTCCCTGCTAGCCTATAGTAACCTCCCTATCCCCATCATGTCCCTGCTAGCCTATAGTAACCTCCCTATCCCAGTCATGTCCCTGCTAGCCTATAGTAATCTCCCTATCCCTGTCATGTCCCTGCTAGCCTAAAGTAACCTCCCTATCCCTGTCATGTCCCTGCTAGCCTATAGTAATCTCCCTATCCCTGTCATGTCCCTGCTAGCCTATAGCAACCTCCCTATCCCTGTCATGTCCCTGCTAGCCTATAGTAACCTCCCTATCCCTGTCATGTCCCTGCTAGCCTATAGTAACCTCCATATCCCTGTCATGTCCCTGCTAGCCTATAGTAACCTCCCTGTCATGTCCCTGCTAGCCTATAGTAACCTCCCTATCCCTGTCATGTCCCTGCTAGCCTATAGTAACCTCCATATCCCTGTCATGTCCCTGCTAGCCTATAGTAACCTCCCTATCCCTGTCATGTCCTTGCTAGCCTAGAGTAACCTCCCTGTCATGTCCCTGCTAACCTATAGTAACCTCCCTATCCCTGTCATGTCCCTGCTTGCCTATAGTAACCTTCCTATCATGTCCCTGCTAGCCTAGAGTAACCTTCCTATGGTAACCTGTCATGTCCCTGCTAGCCTATAGTAACCTCCCTGTCATGTCCCTGCTAGCCTAGAGTAACCTTCCTATCATGTCCCTGCTAGCCTAGAGTAACCTTCCTATCATGTCCCTGCTAGCCTAGAGTAACCTTCCTATCATGTCCCTGCTAGTCTAGAGTTACCTCCCTGTCATGTCCCTGCTAGCCTATAGTAACATCCCTGTCATGTCCCTGCTAGTCTATAGTAACATCCCTATCCCTGTCATGTCCCTACTAGCCTATAGTAACCTCCCTATCCCTGCCATGTCCCTACTATCCGATGGTAACCTCCCTATCCCTGTTATGTCCCTGCTACCCTATAGTAACCTCCCTATCCATGTCATGTCCCTGCTAGCCTATAGTAACATCCCTGTCATGTCCCTGCTAGCCTATAGTAATCTCCCTATCCCAGTCATGTCTTTGCCAGCCTATAGTAAACTCCCTGTCATGTCCCTACTAGCCTATAGTAACCTCCCTATCCATGTCATGTCCCTGCTAGCCTATAGTAACATCCCTGTCATGTCCCTGCTAGCCTAGAGTAACCTCCCTGCTAGCCTAGATTAACCTCCCTATCCCTGTCATGTCCCTGCTAGCCTATAGTAATCTCCCTATCCCTGTCATGTCCCTGCTAGCCTATAGTAACCTCCCTATCATGTCCTTGCTAGCCTATAGTAACCTCCCTGTCATGTCCCTACTAGCCTATAGTAGCCCCCCTATCCCTGCCATGTCCCTACTAGCCTATAGTAACCTCCCTATCCCTGTCATGTCCCTGCTAGCCTATAGTAACCTCCCTATCATGTCCCTGCTAGCCTATAGTAACCTCCCTATCCCTGTCATGTCCCTGCTAGCCTATAGTAACCTCCCTATCCCTGTCATGTCCTTGCTAGCCTAGAGTAACCTCCCTGTCATGTCCCTGCTAACCTATAGTGACCTCCCTATCCCTGTCATGTCCCTGCTTGCCTATAGTAACCTCCCCATCCCTGTCATGTCCCTGCTAGCCGATGGTAACCTCCCTATCCCTGTTATGTCCCTGCTACCCTAAAGTAACCTCCCTGTCATGTCCCTGCTAGCCTATGGTAACCTTCCTATCATGTTCCTGCTAGCCTATAGTAACATCCCTGTCATGTCCCTGCTAGCCTATAGTAACCTCCATGTCATGTCCCTGCTAGCCTATAGTAACCTCCCTATCCCTGTCATGTCCCTGCTAGTCTATAGTAACCTCCCTATCCCTGTGCCTGCTAGCCTATAGTAACCTCCCTATCCATGTAATATCCCTGCTAGCCTATAGTAACCTCCCTATCCCTGTCATGTCCCTGGTAGCCTATAGTAATCTCCCTATCCCGGTCATGTCCCTGCTAGCCGATGGTACCCTCCCTATCCCTGTTATGTCCCTGCTAGCCTATAGTAACCTCCCTATCCATGTAATATCCCTGCTAGCCTATAGTAACCTCCCTATCCCTGTCATGTCCCTGGTAGCCTATAGTAATCTCCCTATCCCTGTTATGTCCCTGCTAGCCTATAGTAACCTCCCTATCCCAGTCATGTCTTTGCCAGCCTATAGTAAACTCCCTGTCATGTCCCTACTAGCCTATAGTAACCTCCCTATCCATGTCATGTCCCTGCTAGCCTATAGTAACATCCCTGTCATGTCCCTGCTAGCCTAGAGTAACCCTGCTAGCCTAGATTAACCTCCCTATCCCTGTCATGTCCCTGCTAGCCTATAGTAACCTCCATATCCCTGTCATGTCCCTGCTAGCCTATAGTAACCTCCCTATCCCTGTCATGTCCTTGCTAGCCTAGAGTAACCTCCCTGTCATGTCCCTGCTAACCTATAGTAACCTCCCTATCCCTGTCATGTCCCTGCTTGCCTATAGTAAACTCCCTATCATGTCCCTGCTAGCCAATGGTAACCTCCCTATCCCTGTTATGTCCCTGCTACCCTATAGTAACCTCCCTATCATGTCCCTGCTAGCCTATAGTAACCTCCCTATCCCTGTCATGTCCCTGCTAGCCTATGGTAACCTGTCATGTCCCTGCTAGCCTATAGTAACCTCCCTGTCATGTCCCTGCTAGCCTAGAGTAACCTTCCTATCATGTCCCTGCTAGCCTAGAGTAACCTTCCTATCATGTCCCTGCTAGCCTAGAGTAACCTTCCTATCATGTCCCTGCTAGTCTAGAGTTACCTCCCTGTCATGTCCCTGCTAGCCTATAGTAACATCCCTGTCATGTCCCTGCTAGTCTATAGTAACATCCCTATCCCTGTCATGTCCCTACTAGCCTATAGTAACCTCCCTATCCCTGCCATGTCCCTACTATCCGATGGTAACCTCCCTATCCCTGTTATGTCCCTGCTACCCTATAGTAACCTCCCTATCCATGTCATGTCCCTGCTAGCCTATAGTAACATCCCTGTCATGTCCCTGCTAGCCTATAGTAATCTCCCTATCCCAGTCATGTCTTTGCCAGCCTATAGTAAACTCCCTGTCATGTCCCTACTAGCCTATAGTAACCTCCCTATCCATGTCATGTCCCTGCTAGCCTATAGTAACATCCCTGTCATGTCCCTGCTAGCCTAGAGTAACCTCCCTGCTAGCCTAGATTAACCTCCCTATCCCTGTCATGTCCCTGCTAGCCTATAGTAATCTCCCTATCCCTGTCATGTCCCTGCTAGCCTATAGTAACCTCCCTATCATGTCCTTGCTAGCCTATAGTAACCTCCCTGTCATGTCCCTACTAGCCTATAGTAGCCCCCCTATCCCTGCCATGTCCCTACTAGCCTATAGTAACCTCCCTATCCCTGTC
This sequence comes from Oncorhynchus kisutch, assembly GCF_002021735.2. Taxonomy (NCBI): domain Eukaryota; kingdom Metazoa; phylum Chordata; class Actinopteri; order Salmoniformes; family Salmonidae; genus Oncorhynchus; species Oncorhynchus kisutch. Next base: position 65,193,566 of record NC_034187.2, on the reverse strand, counting down.
ATGTCCCTGCTAGCCTATAGTAACCTCCCTATCATGTCCCTGCTAGCCTATAGTAACCTCCCTATCCCTGTCATGTCCCTGCTAGCCTATAGTAACCTCCCTATCCCTGTCATGTCCTTGCTAGCCTAGAGTAACCTCCCTGTCATGTCCCTGCTAACCTATAGTGACCTCCCTATCCCTGTCATGTCCCTGCTTGCCTATAGTAACCTCCCCATCCCTGTCATGTCCCTGCTAGCCGATGGTAACCTCCCTATCCCTGTTATGTCCCTGCTACCCTAAAGTAACCTCCCTGTCATGTCCCTGCTAGCCTATGGTAACCTTCCTATCATGTTCCTGCTAGCCTATAGTAACATCCCTGTCATGTCCCTGCTAGCCTATAGTAACCTCCATGTCATGTCCCTGCTAGCCTATAGTAACCTCCCTATCCCTGTCATGTCCCTGCTAGTCTATAGTAACCTCCCTATCCCTGTGCCTGCTAGCCTATAGTAACCTCCCTATCCATGTAATATCCCTGCTAGCCTATAGTAACCTCCCTATCCCTGTCATGTCCCTGGTAGCCTATAGTAATCTCCCTATCCCGGTCATGTCCCTGCTAGCCGATGGTACCCTCCCTATCCCTGTTATGTCCCTGCTAGCCTATAGTAACCTCCCTATCCATGTAATATCCCTGCTAGCCTATAGTAACCTCCCTATCCCTGTCATGTCCCTGGTAGCCTATAGTAATCTCCCTATCCCTGTTATGTCCCTGCTAGCCTATAGTAACCTCCCTATCCCAGTCATGTCTTTGCCAGCCTATAGTAAACTCCCTGTCATGTCCCTGCTAGCCTATAGTAACATCCCTGTCATGTCCCTGCTAGCCTAGAGTAACCCTGCTAGCCTAGATTAACCTCCCTATCCCTGTCATGTCCCTGCTAGCCTATAGTAACCTCCCTATCCCTGTCATGTCCCTGCTAGCCTATAGTAACCTCCCTATCATGTCCTTGCTAGCCTATAGTAACCTCCCTGTCATGTCCCTACTAGCCTATAGTAACCTCCCTATCCCTGCCATGTCCCTACTAGCCTATAGTAACCTCCCTATCCCTGTCATGTCCCTGCTAGCCTATAGTAACCTCCCTATCATGTCCCTGCTAGCCGATGGTAACCTCCCTATCCCTGCCATGTCCCTGCTACCCTATAGTAACCTCCCTATCCCTGTCATGTCCCTGCTTGCCTATAGTAACCTCCCCATCCCTGTCATGTCCCTGCTAGCCGATGGTAACCTCCCTATCCCTGTTATGTCCCTGCTACCCTAAAGTAACCTCCCTGTCATGTCCCTGCTAGCCTATGGTAACCTTCCTATCATGTTCCTGCTAGCCTATAGTAACATCCCTGTCATGTCCCTGCTAGCCTATAGTAACCTCCATGTCATGTCCCTGCTAGCCTATAGTAACCTCCCTATCCCTGTCATGTCCCTGCTAGCCTATAGTAACCTCCCTATCATGTCCCTGCTAGCCTATAGTAACCTCCCTATCCCTGTCATGTCCCTGCTAGCCTATAGTAACCTCCCTATCCCTGTCATGTCCTTGCTAGCCTAGAGTAACCTCCCTGTCATGTCCCTGCTAACCTATAGTGACCTCCCTATCCCTGTCATGTCCCTGCTTGCCTATAGTAACCTCCCCATCCCTGTCATGTCCCTGCTAGCCGATGGTAACCTCCCTATCCCTGTTATGTCCCTGCTACCCTAAAGTAACCTCCCTGTCATGTCCCTGCTAGCCTATGGTAACCTTCCTATCATGTTCCTGCTAGCCTATAGTAACATCCCTGTCATGTCCCTGCTAGCCTATAGTAACCTCCATGTCATGTCCCTGCTAGCCTATAGTAACCTCCCTATCCCTGTCATGTCCCTGCTAGTCTATAGTAACCTCCCTATCCCTGTGCCTGCTAGCCTATAGTAACCTCCCTATCCATGTAATATCCCTGCTAGCCTATAGTAACCTCCCTATCCCTGTCATGTCCCTGGTAGCCTATAGTAATCTCCCTATCCCGGTCATGTCCCTGCTAGCCGATGGTACCCTCCCTATCCCTGTTATGTCCCTGCTAGCCTATAGTAACCTCCCTATCCATGTAATATCCCTGCTAGCCTATAGTAACCTCCCTATCCCTGTCATGTCCCTGGTAGCCTATAGTAATCTCCCTATCCCTGTTATGTCCCTGCTAGCCTATAGTAACCTCCCTATCCCAGTCATGTCTTTGCCAGCCTATAGTAAACTCCCTGTCATGTCCCTACTAGCCTATAGTAACCTCCCTATCCATGTCATGTCCCTGCTAGCCTATAGTAACATCCCTGTCATGTCCCTGCTAGCCTAGAGTAACCCTGCTAGCCTAGATTAACCTCCCTATCCCTGTCATGTCCCTGCTAGCCTATAGTAACCTCCCTATCCCTGTCATGTCCCTGCTAGCCTATAGTAACCTCCCTATCATGTCCTTGCTAGCCTATAGTAACCTCCCTGTCATGTCCCTACTAGCCTATAGTAACCTCCCTATCCCTGCCATGTCCCTACTAGCCTATAGTAACCTCCCTATCCCTGTCATGTCCCTGCTAGCCTATAGTAACCTCCCTATCATGTCCCTGCTAGCCGATGGTAACCTCCCTATCCCTGCCATGTCCCTGCTACCCTATAGTAACCTCCCTATCCATGTCATGTCCCTGCTAGCCTATAGTAACATCCCTGTCATGTCCCTGCTAGCCTATAGTAACCTCCCTATCCATGTCATGTCCCTGCTGACCTATAGTAACCTCCCTATCATGTCCTTGCTAGCCTATAGTAACCTCCCTATCATGTCCCTACTAGCCTATAGTAACCTCCCTATCCCTGCCATGTCCCTACTATCCGATGGTAACCTCCCTATCCCTGTTATGTCCCTGCTACCCTATAGTAACCTCCCTATCCATGTCATGTCCCTGCTAGCCTATAGTAACATCCCTGTCATGTCCCTGCTAGCCTATAGTAATCTCCCTATCCCAGTCATGTCTTTGCCAGCCTATAGTAAACTCCCTGTCATGTCCCTACTAGCCTATAGTAACCTCCCTATCCATGTCATGTCCCTGCTAGCCTATAGTAACATCCCTGTCATGTCCCTGCTAGCCTAGAGTAACCTCCCTGCTAGCCTAGATTAACCTCCCTATCCCTGTCATGTCCCTGCTAGCCTATAGTAATCTCCCTATCCCTGTCATGTCCCTGCTAGCCTATAGTAACCTCCCTATCATGTCCTTGCTAGCCTATAGTAACCTCCCTGTCATGTCCCTACTAGCCTATAGTAGCCCCCCTATCCCTGCCATGTCCCTACTAGCCTATAGTAACCTCCCTATCCCTGTCATGTCCCTGCTAGCCTATAGTAACCTCCCTATCATGTCCCTGCTAGCCTATAGTAACCTCCCTATCATGTCCCTGCTAGCCGATGGTAACCTCCCTATCCCTGTTATGTCCCTGTTACCCTATAGTAACCTCCCTGTCATGTCCATGCTAGCCTATGGTAACCTCCCCATCCCTGTCATGTCCCTGCTAGCCTATAGTAATCTCCCTATCCATGTAATGTTCCTGCTAGCCTATAGTAACCTCCCTATCATGTCCCTACTAGCCTATAGTAAACTCCCTATCCATGTCATGTCCCTGCTAGCCTACAGTAACCTCCCTATCCCTGTCATGTCCCTGCTAGCCTATAGTAACCTCCCTATCATGTCCCTGCTAGCCGATGGTAACCTCCCCATCCCTGTCATGTCCCTGCTAGCCTATAGTAACCTCCCTATCATGTCCCTGCTAGCCGATGGTAATCTCCCTATCCCAGTCATGTCTTTGCCAGCCTATAGTAACCTCCCTGTCATGTCCATGCTAGCCTACAGTAACCTCCCTATCCATGTAATGTCCCTGCTAGCCTACAGTAACCTCTCTATCCATGTAATGTCCCTGCTAGCCTATAGTAACCTCCCTATCATGTCCCTGCTAGCCGATGGTAACCTCCCTATCCCTGTCATGTCCCTGCTAGCCTATAGTAATCTCACTTTCCCTGTCATGTCCCTGCTAGCCTATAGCAACCTTCCTATCATGTTCCTGCTAGCCTAGTTACCTCCCTGTCATGTCCCTGCTAGCCTATAGTAACATCCCTGTCATGTCCCTGCTAGCCTATAGTAACCTCCCTGTCATGTCCCTGCTAGCCTATAGTAACCTCCCTGTCATGTCCCTGCTAGCCTATGGTAACCTCCCTATCCCTGTCATGTCCCTGCTAGCCTATAGTAACCTCCCTATCATGTCATTGCTAGCCTATAGTAACCTCCCTGTCATGTCCCTACTAGCCTATAGTAACCTCCCTATCCCTGCCATGTCCCTACTAGCCTATAGTAACCTCCCTATCCCTGTCATGTCCCTGCTAGCCTATAGTAACCTCCCTATCATGTCCCTGCTAGCCGATGGTAACCTCCCTATCCCTGCCATGTCCCTGCTACCCTATAGTAACCTCCCTATCATGTCCTTGCTAGCCTATAGTAACCTCCCTGTCATGTCCCTGCTAGCCTATAGTAACCTCCCTATCCCTGTCATGTCCCTGCTAGCCTATAGTAACCTCCCTTTCCCTGTCATGTCCCTGCTAGCCTATAGTAACCTCCCTTTCCCTGTCATGTCCCTGCTAGCTAGTTAGCCTGATGGGGCCACTTCTCTTTTCCCTTAGTCTCCGTCTGTGTCTCAGCCAGGGACTGGTAGAAGGAAGACCAACCGCTCAGCTGACTCATTACACAACCCGAGAGGTGTTCCTCTCCTCCAAGGCTGCGTCAGGCACTGGTTTATGATTGTCTGTCTAACCTTTGGTTCCGTGTGGTGCAGCACAGAGCGGAGGAGTTCATTGAACTCCAGTGACTCGCTCTCTGTGCTAGCTGGAGGCAGGCCAAGACAATCCAGCTCAGCCTGCACTGTAAACTCAAGTATCAGCCCTGCTGCCTGTGATCTTTCGTTCCACAGCTCAGCGCTAAGCAAACAGACAACACACTCTCCAACTTCCCTCACTACACCTCCCTTTCCCCCTTCTTTCTTCCCTTGCTCTATTCCCATCCACCTTCTCGCCCTCTCTTGCTCCCATTCTCTCCCGTTGTTCCCTCTCCTCTCTACATGTCTATGTCCCCAGCCAGGACCCCCACCTACAGGCTGACAGAACACAGGAAGGGACAGCCAGGGGAAGTATCATAGCTTTGAAAATAGCTTTCGCTTCCTAACCTGTACAGAGGAAGACGAGGAAGGAGGGAAGTATCTGGGGTCAAAGTACTGTGCTAACGGTGGTCAAAATCATTATGAAAGGGCTTTGTTTTCTCTGATTGTAGTGCATGTAGGACTTTCAGTTCTGCATTAGTAGGCGTGTATGTGGGCATGTTTAACTATACTTGTGGGGACCAGAAGAACTCACAGGAGTAAACAAAAACAAACATTTAAACAAGTGGGGTCCCCAAAAGGAAAAAAGCTATTTTTAGGCTTAGGGGATAGGTTTATGGTTAGAATTAGGGTTAGAGGTTCAGGAAAATAGGATTTTCAATGGGAATCAATTGTGTGTCCCCAGAAGTTTAGTAAAATAAATAAGTGTGCGTCAGTGTACTTTTTTTAGACTAGGGTGGGGCAGTATTTAGTGTTCTTTATATTAAGCGAAAGACACGAGGGGATCATGTGCATGACGACAGTACTCTCTCGTGACAGATTGGATTTGGGACTGCATGTAAGATTTGACTCTGGGCGCCGAAATTACCATGACTGGTACACACGTTCTGACGGTAGCAGATTCAGGGGCAGCCCACCCATTAGGGCGTTAGGGACAGCCCCCCACTTGTGATTGACAAAAAATGTATATAGAAAGTGAACAAAACATTCTGAACTTCTTCATAATACTGAGTTGCACATTCACCCTCTGAATGGTATACATAGACAATCAATTAATTGTCTAGGCTTAAAAATATATTTTTTAACCAGTCTCCTCCCCTTCATCTACACTGATTGAAGTGCATTTAACAAGTATCATAGCTTTCACCTGCTCAGTCTATGTCATGGAAAGAGCAGGCGTTATAATTGTTTTGTACACCAGTGTATATTACATCAGTCATGGATTATGTTTTAAAATGCTCATAAAAGTGCAGTAAATATGTATATATTCCTGTTTCAGAAAAATATATTGTTGAAAACATGCTGTTCAGCTACTTACTACTCTGCCCCTCAGGGACTGCCAGTGGCAACAGCTCCGCTTCCATGGGTGCATAGGCCATGCAAACATAGCTTGTGTTATTCCAGCTATTTGCTATGAGGGGGAACTGCCCCAATGAAATCGCAGAATTTCATAGCATAAATTATACCAGCACAAAGTAAATGGATGGTCCTGGGGTACACATATGTACATCCGTTCAGTCAAAACTTATGGGTCTGCTCTAGTCTCCTCTTCCCAATGAGTCGCTCATGCCAGACGGCTTACTTCCGAATACACCTACTCTATCACGTACAGATTACCGTCTTCTTCCTGAGCAGTATGACAGCTGCATGGTCCCATGGTGTTTATACTTGCGTACTATTCTTTGTAAAGATGGACGTGACAGATTGGTACCTTCAGGCGTTTGGAAATTGCTCCCAATGATGAACCAGACTTGTGGAGGTCTACAGTTTTTTTCCTGGGGTCTTGGCGGATTTATTTTCCTTTCCTGTGATGTCAAGCAAAGAGGCACCGGGTTTGAAGGTAGGCCTTGAAATACATCCACAGGTACACCTCCAATTGACTCAAATTATGTCAATTAGTCTATCAGAAGCTTCTAAAGCCATAACATCCTTTTCTGGAATTGTCCACACTGTTTAAAGGCACAGTCAATTTTGTGCATGTAAACTTCTGACCCACTGGAATTGTGATACAGTGAATTATAAGTGAAATAATCTGTCTGTAAACAATTGGAAAAATTACTTGTGTCATGCATAAAGTGGATGTCTTAACAGACTTGCCAAAACTATAGTTTAACAAGAAATGTGTGGAGTGGTTGAAAAACGAGTTAATGACTCCAACATAAGTGTATGTAAACTTCCGACTTCAACTGTATATACCCACCCATCCACCGTGATCAACCACCCTTATTAAAGTAACCATACAAAACATAATATACTAATTTGAGGGACTCTGATTTACATTTACCATGTTATGTCTAGTCTATGAGAGCAGGCTGTTTATTGTCCATGTCCCAACAAAGTTAGGCTGTTCTGAGGGCAAAAGGGGGTGCACAACTCAATATTAGGAAGTTGTTCCTAAATATTTTACACTGTACAATGGACAACATGTCATTATGTCAGGACAACATATGTCTATTAAAAGGAGAGTTTGTCTGTAGGTTTCAGATCAATACTTACTCATTTTCAAGCAGTGTCATACACACGACCTCTTTGATGCCAGGGTTGTTGGCTTTTTCACAGGAGCAGTTCTGGAGGTTCCAGGTAGCCACCCTGACCACCGCCTTCCCCTCCCGCATCCCCGAAGGAGGCTCCACATCGGGCCGCACCGACATGATCCGAGTCGGCCCCCCGGCTGGGAGATCCAGGTCCTCACTCAGGAGACTGAACGATGTGGGGCTCGGATGAGACTTGGTGGTGTATGTCAACCCCCCGTTGGTATTGGTGGAAGGTGTTCTGGAACGCTCCACATACACTTGAAAGCGGATTTTGTCCAATAGAGACGAATTTATGTGATTGACCCTCACCAAATCTTCGATGCTCTTAAACGGACCGTTTTCTAACCTGTATTCTACTACGTTATTCGCTATTTTACCCGTGATGCCACGGATGCTCATGAGCTGCGCCGGTGTGGCGGTATTAATGTTCATACCTGTGCATGACAGGTGGGGCTCGAAGTCTTTACGCAGCGACGACGGCGAGTGTTGGGACGAACTCGTCCTGCTCGAAACGCATATTTCCAGTCTGATGATCTCCAGTTTTCCGGCACCAATTCCACTCACGAGAGCCAAATCTTCTACCTTTTTAAACCCCGCAATGCAGTCCCGATACTGCACGATATTCTGCGCTACCATACGGTTCACTCCCGGTAGAGTCATCAGCTCCTCCTCGGTGGCCGTGTTGATATTCAACCTCTCCTGGTTCACGAGGATGTGGCTGAAGTTGCACGCTGCGCTAAACTTGCGCGTGCTGTTGCTGAAATCCGTCGGATCTTTGGGGATCGAGCGGTGGCACCCCAAATTCCCACCCATGGCTGCGGCTCAGTTGGCAGTGCAATTCACCGTGGCTTCGAAGCCTAGAGACCGTGGATAGACCGGGCAGAACGGCGAAAGAAGCCGCACCACAGCAGCAGGCGCGCAACGTGGAAAAGTAGCCTACAGTGTGATTGATCGACTATTGCTTAGATACATGCCCTGCATTCCAGACTGTTTTTACTCATTGACAAACATATGAGCCGTAGTATATTATCGTGTATTTGCTTTTTCGCGATTAAAATAGATAGAACATTTGCACAAAACAGCGGTTCCCCTCGCAGGTCCAATTCTTCAGCTGTCTCTCACTCCATTTTTGTCATGAAGCTTACTGGTGTTATTTCCTTGCTGAGTATTCAGGTATATTAACAGTCCACACCGGTCAGCTTGCCTAGAGGAACTGTCCAGTGGCAAATTGATGCTGCAGAATCGTGTTCGGATTAAACACCAGCTGGTCTCGTCGTCACACCAGGGGGGCGTGGCTCTAACCTGACCTACGACTCCGTTTTTTCTGTCCACGTGTTCTACTTTGAAGATGACTTCAGATCTGATGCAGAGTACGTTATTAAAACACATGCTTAAATCAAAATGGTTACAGTCTAAAGAGAGAAGAGCTGTCAAAATGTTATATCTCTATTCAGGCTATCACATGTAAAACGTAGCCTAATAGTTTAAACTAGCCTACTTTCACTTGCATACTTTTTTTTTACAAAAGGATTAATCAACTGTGGATAGGTATAATCCATTGTATGTGTTATAAGGAATATTACTTAATCAACAGGTTATAAAAAACTCCACATCAAAACCCTAAAATGAGATTAAATCTTAATTAAAAGCATTGTGGACGTTATGTTGTGTGGGTTCAGCATAACAAAGCAGTGGACTTCCCTTTTGGAACTGTGCATGCAGTTGATGCTGTGCATCATCAAATCTAGGCCACCCCTGCCCAGGAATCTACCTAGCATAAACCAGGAAGCTGTAGACAGGAAGCTATCTGATCGCCATGCAGCCTACACCAGTACAGTACCCCCACCAGTGCTGATGGGGAAAGCCATGCTTGCAGTGTTCCCATCACACCTCTTTATATAGCATCAGAGTGTTTCATGAAATGGCTCAAAGTCAGAACACTTGCACATTCACTTCAACACTGCTCTCATTACGCAATACCAACGTCAGAATCACTGAGAAAACAACAACAGGTATGTCTGTATGTCTGCAGATGATAAAACCACAAAACAATATGTACCAAAACAGTTTGATAATTTTGGATAATCCAAAACAAACTAAGTAAACACAGTCAAAAATAGCTGAGGAGATTTAGATGTAATACGTGATGAACAGACAGATATCGAGGTGCCATCTTCCTCTGCCAGTAACCCTGTGCACTTCATTGCCAATATTGACTTACTAATCCTATAGTTGTGGCAGCCAAGGCTCCTGGCCCCACTTGACCTGCAGAGAGAAAATTGGAGGTTGGTCTACAGAGCATGGAGCTGGAGTGTGACCAGAGGACAACCAACATCTTGTCTTCTTAACCCCTAACCAACTTCTCTCAGTTACTCTGATCATATCACCACTAAAACTTACTTGCCCATGTGGACACAGACAAGTATACAAAGTGTGTCACAGTTGGCAAGACTGCCAAGGTAGTGGGTTCAATTCCCATAGGGATCACATACAAAAAATGTATGCCCTCACCAACTGTAAGTGGCTTTAGATATAGGTATCTAGAACATGTACAGGTTTGGAGAACCCTTTTTGGTTCTAGGTAGAACCCTTTTGCTTCCAATCAGAACCTGATTGGATGGAAGATGGAACCCAAAAGGAGCCCTTTTTTCCTTTTTACTTAAGTTGCGTTTACACAGGCAGCACAATTCTGATATCTTTCATTAATCGGTCTTCAGACCAATCACATCAGATCTGATTGTTCAAAAGACCAATTAGTGGAAAAAATATCCGAATTGGGCTTCTTCTGTAAACGCAGTCAGAGATACACAAAGACACACAGACACAAACATTGTCTGGTCCAATGACGTAATGGGATTCTGGCTAACAAAAGGCCAGTCTCCATGGTGGCAGAGAGCACACGTGGTGAAACGATGCAAACACACAGACAGAATAGAATAGAATCTGGCCCCTGATCCCTTAGTGGGTCCAGAGACTAACGTACTGCTCTGCAACCATACTGCATGGCACAACAAGAGAGAGATAAATAGAGAGAGTGACTGTGGCACACCAAGCGAGTGCACTGTGTGTGTTGGCTGGGCTCCCTGCTTGTGCCATCAAACCATTGCAACATATCCAGAATGCCACAGTTCGCCTGGGGTTCAACCAAGTTCTCCCATGTCACCCCGCTCCTCCACACACTCCACTGGCTTCCAGTCGAAGCTCGCATCCACTACAAGACCACGGCGCTTGCCTACGGAGCCAGCAAGCAGGTAGCCTAGCGGTTAGAGCATTGGACTAGTAACCGAAAGGTTGCAAGATCAAATCCCTGAGCTGACAAGGTAAAAATCTATTGTTCTGGCCCTGAACAAGGCAGTTAACCCACTGTTCCTAGACCATCATTGAAAATAAGAATTTGTTCTTAACTGACTTGCCTAGTTAAATAAAGGTAAAATAAAAAAATTTAAATAAGAACTGCCCCTTCCTACTTTCAGGCTATGCTCAAACCCTACACCCCAACTGGAGTACTCTGTTCTGCCACCTTTGGTCTCTTGGCTCTCCCACCCTGGAGGGAGGGCAGCACCCGCTCAGCCTTCAAAGCTTGCCCCTGAAGCTAGCACAGCAGAGTCCCTGCCCATCTTCAGAAAACATCCGAGACCCTACCTCTTAAAAGAGTATCTTAAATAATCCCACAGCACACCCCCTCGCAAATGTGTGCGTGTACTGCCTGTGTGTGTGGAACAGCAAGTGTGTGTCGCACAGTGTGTGTCTATGTGTTGCCTTGTCCAAGCCATGGGAACACAGAGAAAAGAGCTTAAACTTGCTGACAGCGCAGCAGCAATTCTTCTCCCTCTGTTGTCTGTCTGCTTGGACCCAGCCCAGCACACCACACACAGAGCTCTAAAAAAAATCAAAGGAGGTCATTGTCAAAACGAGCTATTAAGCAGAACAGACTGTGCAAGCCAAGTCGGGGGACTGCATTTAGCAAGAGCCCCTGTGTTTCACCAGCTATGGAACTGTATTTGGCAAAATGGAGGTCTCGGGGGTGATAGACTAGAGAAAGGCACCGAGCGCTGTGGACAGCGATTGAGATCGGAGTGCCGTACAGTGTTATGTAACAAGATTGGAACCAGTTTCCCATGGACCAGGCAGCAAGAGACTGCTGATGCCAGTGGTTTAGCATTAGTAACCACTCCACTGAGGCATAGAGCTGAATAGGGCACTGTAATTAGTCAGGGATCCTTATACCTAAGTGGATGGATAGAGACGGTCACAGATCCCCCCAGTATTGCTGCTCATTCTGTTCACCAGTTCCGGAGGTCGACATCACCGGCCTTCTAGGCTGCACTGAACTGTGTCATTACGCACACCTGGTTCCAATTCCTCACTGATTGTATTTGTAAAAATGTGCTCTTTGTTTCCCCATTGGACTGTCAATTATTGTTCCCATGTCTGTTGGTGGCGTGAGTACCTATGCGTTGTCTCAGCCTGTGTTGCGTGTTTTGTGCATTGTGTATTACGGGTCCCGTGGCGTTCTACGAGGTTGACCCTCGCTCTTTTGTTTGGGTACATCCCAGTGTTTTGTATACATGTTTGTTTTGGGTGTATTAAAACCCCGGATTATGTATTCCTGCGCCTGTCTCCAAATAATTTATACCAACGTGACAGAGACGCATACAGTGTCTAGAGAAAGCCCACCAGTGAGGCAGGCCTCAAAGTGACAATACACAGAGATGATAGAAAAGCTGAGGAAGATATCTTTTTCAGTTTCTTCATTGCTCCCTGGCAGGTCAATACAGTATATGTGTGATCAAAATGCACTCTGCCGAACTGAACTTTTATGCAATTACTTTGAGTGGAGTAATTGGCTATTATCCTCAGTTCAATATAAATTATTAAAACCTGGTTTGTAGGGACGTTCATTCTGGACTGCATGGTTCCATGGGTGCTGACTGAGCACAGGGCCAGCAGGATGTGAACCTTGACCTTTGTCCAGTTTGACTTGGCTGGGATGATGTGGTCGACAGACAAACACCAAGGACCAATGCCAACACAGCTTTCTGTGTCAAAGGGTGTCGGTCAACAGTAGACCCAATTTCTATTGGCAGGCTTTTACAACTTAACTATTACGATCAGCTAATTCCTAGATCACCATCGTATCTTTTACAATAATTCACTTTGGTAACGCTTTACTTGACACCCAGTGTCATAACACGTTATTATGACACGTCATAACTGTATCATAATACAAGCATTTCACTTGATTTGATTTGATATTTCTACAGCTGACATAACTTGTCATAACATGATCATAACACTGTCATGACACATGTATTTATAGTTGTTGTGACAATATGGCGTTATTCTATGGCTGGTTTTGACACCTACATAAGAGTTTAAAACCTACCACACAGGGCAAAACATTCCATTACTTGAAAATAAAAGAGAGCCGCACACTATAGGAGCTCAGATGCAAAAATGTAATTACCAACGTTTCGACAGCCAAGCTGTCCCTGATGAAGACAGCTTGGCTGTCCCTGATGAAGACAGCTTGGCTGTCCCTGATGAAGACAGCTTGGCTGTCCCTGATGAAGACAGCTTGGCTGTCGAAACGTTGGTAGTTACATTTTTGCATCTGAGCTCCTAGATGGTGCGGCTCTCTTTTATTTTCTAGTTTTCTACTCCGCTAGCCAGGACCTCGTCTTAATAGGTGTGTGTTTCTTTTTCTTCTATTACATTCCATTACACCATAGCCTACTGGTCAGTATGTTTATGTTATATAGCATTTTCAGAAATGGACCATATTAAATGATCATTGTAATTGTGCACACATTGATGTCAGACATGCAGCTACCTCACTGCTCTGCTTCTGATGACAGGGATGAATGCAGGAGCAGATTTCAGGATTAGGACAAAACACCCTCTTTTTGACTGATGACTGACATAAGGCCATGTACGGGATAGGCCTGGGTGGATTATGTGATTCTGATGGTCATAATGCTTCTTAAGTGTCATAAAGTGCATTTTCTTAGTCCAAGTAATTATGATGAAAAAAACGTCAGTAAAAAATGTATTACAACAAAGGACTTAAGAAACCAACCATCAGGGAAAGTTCTTGGCAGGGAAAAAAGTCAAGCAAAGTCTTACCAATTATTTGGTCTCAAAATCATCCTAACTGGACGGTTCCAAAGTTTATTTAGACGACCAAGATGATATTTAGATATGAACAAAAGTTATTTTGCATTAACTTTGTTCAGTCAGAAAGTAACAGCAAATCCACAACAGAATATACTTTACAGAACAGAGTTATAATCGCCAGGGGTATCAGTTAACTTTTCCTTTGCGGGAGACAATATTGGGAGACAGTCCAATGCGTGGCCTACTTCCCTGTCTCCACGAATGTTCAGTCAATACCACACTATGGGGGCTGAAACATTGGACCTTTAGACTGGTCTGTTCAGATTGGTCAAGGCACCAATCACCTGGATGACCAGGTAAAACCCTTGACCAATCAGCAAGTAGAAAGGTGGGCAAACATAGCCGGTTGACAGAGGGGCTATGGCGTGATTCTAGAGTGGCTAGGGCAGTGTGTGTGAGTTCCACACAGCACTGGGGAGTCCAAAGGGACCCTTTTTGTTTGAATAACACGGAAAGAAAAAAGTACAAACAGGAAAAAGTTAACTATACTGTGTTCTTTGGACACTGTGTTAACTAACCTCCAGACAAGCTTCAATGCCATACAACTCTCCTTCTGTGGCCTCCAACTGCTCTTAAATGCAAGTAAAACTAAATGCATGCTCTTCAACCGATCGCTGCCCGCACCCGCACGCCCGTCCAGCATCACTACTCTGGACGGTTCTGGACAATTACAAATACCTAAGTGTCTGGTTAGACTGTAAACTCTCCTTCCAGACTCAAAATAAGCATCTCCAATCCAAAATTAAATCTAGAATCGGCTGCCTATGTTGCAACAAAGTATCCTTCACTCATGCTGTCAAACATACCCTCGCAAAACTGACCATCCTACCAATCCTCGACTTCGGCGATGTCATTTATAAAATAGCCTCCAACACTCTACTCAGCTAATTGGATGCAGTCTATCACAGTGCCATCCGTTTTGTCACCAAAGCCCCATATACTACCCACCACTGTGACCTGTATGCTCTCGTTGGCTGGCCCTTGCTACATATTCGTCGCTAAACCCACTGGCTCCAGGTCATCTATAAGTCTTTGCTAGGTAAAGCCCCTTATCTCAGCTCACTGGTCACCATAGCAGCACCAACCCGTAGCACGCGCTCCAGCAGGTATATTTCACTGGTCACCCCCAAAGCCAATTCCTCCTTTGGCTGCCTTTCCTTACAGTTCTCTGCTGCCAATGACTGGAACGAATTGCAAAAATCACTTTTGCTGGAGACTCATATATCCCTCACTAACTTTAAGCATCAGCTGTCAGAGCAGCTCACAGATCATTGCACCTGTACACAGCCCATCTGTAAATAGCCCATCCAACTACCTACCTCATCCCCATATTGTTTTTATTTTCCTTTGTACCCCAGTATCTCTACTTGCACATTCATCTTCTGCACATCTATTAGTCCAGTGTTTAATTGCTAAATTGTAATTACTTCGCCACTATGGCCTATTTATTGCCTTACCTCCCTAATCTTACCTCATTTGCACACACTGTATATAGATTTTTTCTATTGTGTTATTGACTTTACATTTGTTTATTACATGTGTAACTCTGTGTTGTTGTTTGTGTTGCACTGCTTTGCTTTATCTTGGCCATGTCGCAATTGTAAATGAGAACTTGTTCTTTAACTGGCCTACCTGGTTAAATAAAGGTGAAATAAAATAAATAAATAAATAAATAGGAATTTGGACAATGAGAAAAGAAAATAGTACAAGTCAACTTATTTCAGCTTGTTGGTGAATTTGTTTTTGTGCTAACTAAGCACTATATTTCCTCGACCAAGGAATTTCTGTTTGCCACTTACATTAAACGAGAGACTATCTACTTTTACCTTTAGTCTCTTTCACCTGATGTGGGTAAAAGTCATCAAACATAATCAGCGATCTACCCAATGGACTCAAAATCAAAAATGTGAAAAATCTGAGTGCATTTCTCTAGTCTGCAGGATTCAGGTTTGGAGTACACCATGATGAGATGATCAGATACTGAAGTCTAAAGAGATGCATGTTCAAGGACAGAAGCATAGCCTGGAAACTCCTGAGATATGACCTATGACTGTATGGCAGGGACCCAAACTGGACTGTTAAAAACACCAGGAAATCAGCTCCAAGTGATTACAAATTTGGAAATCTGTTAAAGTATTCTCACGCATAATAGAGATATCACGTTTCAGGCATGACCCAGATGCAGACAGTGTCTAGGAAACAAACATTTATTTCAAATACAGGCGCAGGCAAAGACAGGTCAAAGGCAGGCAGAGGTCAGTAATCCATAGAAGGTGCAAAGGGTCCAGAACGGCAGGCAGTCTCAGGGTCAAGGCAGGCAGAGGTCAGTAATCCATAGAAGGTGCAAAGGTTCCAGAACGGCAGGCAGTCTCAGGGTCAAGGCAGGCAGGGGTCAATAATCTAGTGAGGTGGGGCAAGGAGACAAAGGGCTGTGAGACATGGGTTTAACTCTGGGCACATGAAAGGTGGGATGTATATGAAGGGTACGGGGCAACAGAAGATGAACAGCAGAGGGGGTAATGAGTTTGGAGATGGGAAACGGGTCGATAAACCGGGGGGAGAGTTTGCGGGATTCCACCCAGAAGGGCATATCCCGGGTGGACAGCCATACCTTCTGCCCGAGATGATACCGGGGAGCCGGGGTCCGGTGGCGATCTGCTTGTCGTCGATACCTGGAGGTGGTCTTCAGGAAGGCTTACCGGGCTCTCCTCCAGATATGACGACAGCGGAGGACAAACATCTGGGCAGATGGTATGCCGACCTCTTCTTCCTGCTCAGGAAAGAGTGGGGGCTGATACCCCAGTGAACACTCAAAAGGTGATAGGCCCGTGGCAGAGCAGGGAAGGATGTTGCGGACGTATTCAACCCACACAAGCCGTTGGCTCCAGGTGGTGGGGTTGGCGGAGACCAGGCAGCGCAGAGTAGTCTCTAGGTCCTGGTTGGCTCACTCCAACTGGCCGTTGGACTGGGGGTGGAACCCGGAGGAGAGGCTGGCCAATGACCCAATGAGGGTGCAGAACGCCTTCCAGACCTGGGACGAGAACTGAGGACCCCGGTTGGAGACCATGTCTACCGGTAGTCCATGGATCTGGAAGACGTGCTGCACCATGAGATGGGCCGTCTCTTTGGCAGAGGGTAGCTTGGGGAGAGGAATGAGGTGAGCTGCTTTGGAAAACTGATCCACAACGGTCAGGATGGCGGTGTTGCCATCAGACGGGGGGGGTCCATGGATGGTGAGGGACTGGCAGAGGTTGGAGGAGACCAGCCAGAGCTTGCCGAGGAGTCTTGTTCTGTGCACAGACCGTGCAAGCGGCGACAAATCCGGAGACGTCAGGAACCATGGTAGGCCACTAAAAGTGTTGTCACACAAAAGCCAGGGTCACGGGAGCCCGGGTGCCAGGCAAGCCTGGAGAAGTGGGCCCACTCCAGGACCGCGGAGCGGACCGTGTCAGGCACGAACATCTGGTTATCTGGACCCCCTCGGGTTTGGCTGGGAACCCTGTGCCTCCCGAACCTGCTTCCCTATTCCCCAGCTGAGTTCCGTCGCCAGGCACAAGGTGGGAAGGATGGTCTCAGGTTCTGGGATAGTAGTCGTGGGGCTATAGCACCATGACAGCACTTCCAGCTTGAAATTCTTGGATCCCGGCCAGTAAGAAAGGGAGAAATTGAACTGAGTGAACAGTAGGGCCCACCTAGCCTGCCTGGAATTGAGGCGCTTGGCGGTGCGGAGATATTCCAGGTTCTTGTGGTTGGTCCACACAATGAATGGATGTTACACGCACTCCAGCCAGTGCCTCCACTCCTCCATCTTTACTGCGAGAAGCTCCCGATTCCCCAAATTTTAGTTCCTCTCTGTGGCGTTGAGGCGCATCTGAAGCATCGGCCTCCACCACAAAATGCACGGGCACAGGGTTTTGTCCTTCTCCACAAAGATCCTGCAGTCAATCAATCCTGCAGTCATAAGGTCGGTGCTGTGGCAGCGAAGAGGCCGGGGCCTTACTGAGCACCTCCCGGAGGTCCTGGTACTCCGCGGGAATGGTGGAGAGGTCCAGGGCAACTTCCGAGGCCCCAGGAAGACGTCCCGGGGCAGGCTGCGCTGACTTCAGGCAATGGGTGTGGCAGAACAGGCTCCAGCCCATGATGGCACCGGCAGACCAGTCAATGAGTGGATTGTGTCCCTGGAGCCAGGAGAATTCCAATACCACGGTAACCTGAGGAGACTTAAAGAGCAGGAACTGGATAATCTCGCTATGGTTCCCTGACACACATAGGTTGATGGGGGTGGAATTGTGGGTGACCCGGCCTATTGATTTGGTCCTGCCATACATACCTACACGTACGCTACGGTCACAAGACACAGGCCTCCTAATTGTCCCTAGAATTTTTAAGCAAACAGCTGGAGGCAGGGCTTTCTCCTATAGAGCTCCATTTTTATGGAATGGTCTGCCTACCCATGTGAGAGACACAAACTCGGTCTCAACCTTTGAGAAACTCTGGAGCAACGAACTGCCCTTGCTGTCTCTGCCTGGCCGGTTCCCCTCTTTCCACTGGGATTCTCTGCCTCTAACCCTATAACAGGGGCTGAGTCACCTGCTTACTGGTGCTCTTTCATGCCGTCCCTAGGAGGGGTGCGTCACTTGAGTGGGTTGAGTCACTGATGTGATCTTCCTGTCTGGGTTGGCGCCCCCCCATGGGTTGTGCAGTGGCGGAGATCTTTCAAATCAAATTTATTTATATAGCCCTTCGTACATCAGCTGATATCTCAAAGTGCTGTACAGAAACCCAGCCTAAAACCCCAAACAGCAAGCAATGCAGGTGTAGAAGCACGGTGGCTAGGAAAAACTCCCTAGAAAGGCCAATACCTAGGAAGAAACCTAGAGAGGAACCAGGCTATGTGGGGTGGCCAGTCCTCTTCTGGCTGTGCCGGGTGGAGATTATAACAGAACATGGCCAAGATGTTCAAATGTTCATAAATGACCAGCATGGTCGAATAATAATAAGGCAGAACAGTTGAAACTGGAGCAGCAGCACAGTCAGGTGGAAGTTGAAACTGGAGCAGCAGCATGGCCAGGTGGACTGGGGACAGCAAGGAGTCATCATGTCAGGTAGTCCTGGGGCATGGTCCTAGGGCTCAGGTCAGTTGAAACTGGAACAGCAGCATGGCCAGGTGGACTGGGGACAGCATCTTTGTAGGCTATACTCGGCCTTGTCTCAGGATGGTAAGTTGGTGGTTGAAGATATCACTCTAGTGGTGTGGGGGCTGTGCGTTGGCAAAGTGGGTGGGGTTATATCCTTCCTGTTTGGCGCTGGCCCTGTTTCATTGGATGGGGCCACAGTGTCTCCTGACCCCTCCTGTCTCAGCCTCCAGTATTTATGCTGCAATACTTTGTGTCGGGGGGCTAGGGTCAGTTTGTTATATCTGGAGTACTTCTCATGTCTTATGCAGTGTCCTGTGTGACTTGAAGTATGCTCTCTCTAATTCTCTCTCTCTTTCTCTCTCTCGGAGGACCTGAGCCCTAGGACCATGCCCCTGGACTACCTGGCATGATGACTCCTTGCTGTACCCAGTCCACCTGGCCGTGCTGCTGCTCCAGTTTCAACTGCTCTGCCTGCGGCTATGAAATCCTGACCTGTTCACCGGCTGTGCTACCTGTCCCAGACCTATTATTTGACCATGCTGGTCATTTATGAACATTTGAACATCTTGGCCATGCTCTGTTATAATCTCCACCCGGCACAGCCAGAAGAGGACTGGCCACCCCTCATAGCCTGGTTCCTCTCTAGGTTTCTTCCTAGGTTTTGGCCTTTCTAGGGAGTTTTTCCTAGCCAACGTGCTTCAACACCTGCATTGCTTGCTGTTTGGGGTTTTAGGCTGGGTTTCTGTACAGCTGATGTACGAAGGGCTATATAAATTGGGTTCTTGTGGTCAATTTACAATCCTACAAATTATTTGTAATTATGTTCTGGCTCCCAGACCATTTGCTCAAGAAACAAAATCATCCCATGGCTGAATTGAGTTGATGATTCCTGCTATTTGGGATATGACGGAGTCAGTAGTTATTGACTGCCCCCTGCTGGTGAAATATTGCGTGCATCTTGGTGAGGAGGACAATGAATTTCAGAAGACAGTTTATGGCTTATAACTTGACTCAAAGGTGAGCTAAGCCACATCTTACAAAAGTAATCCCCTTCCATGTTAACCAAAACCTTTTCAACAAAAACGTTGATTTCAATAAAACCACATTGGGTTGAATCATCGCAAGTTTATTATGTGACTATACAGTTGAAGTCGGAAGTTTACATAGACTTAGGTTGGAGTTATTAAAACTTGTTTTTCAACCACCCCACAAATGTATTGTTAACAAACTATAGTTTTTGCAAGTTGGTTAGGATATCTACTTTGTGGATGACATAAGTAATTTTTCCAACAATTGTTTACAGACAGATTATTTCACTGTATCACAATTCCAGTGGGTCAGAAGTTTACATGCACTAAATTGACTGTGCCTTTAAACAGCTTGGAAAATTCCAGAAAATGATGTCATGACTTTAGAAGCTTCTGATAGGCTAATTGACATCATTTGAGTCAATTGGAGGTGTACCTGTGGATGTATTTCAAGGCCTACCTTCAAACTCAGTGCCTCTTTGCTTGACATCATGGGAAAATCAAAAAACATCAGCCAAGACCTCAGCAAAAAAATTGTAGACCTCCACAAGTCCGGTTCATCCTTGGGGGCAATTTCCAAACGCCTGAAGGTACCACGTTCATCTGTACAAACGATAATACACAAGTATAAACACCATGGGACCACGCAGCCGTCATACCGCTCAGGAGGGAGACACGTTCTGTCTCCTAGAGATGAACATACTTTGGTGCGAAAAGTGCAAATCAATCACAGAACATCAGCAAAGGACCTTGTGAAGATGGAGGAAACAGGTACAAAAGTATCTATATCCACAGTAAAGCAAGTCCTATATCGACATAACCTGAAAGGCCACTCAGCAAGGAGGAAGCCACTGCTCCAAAACCGTCATATAAAAGCCAGACTACGGTTGGCAACTGCACACGGGGACAAAGATTGTACTTTTTGGAGTAAAATCCTCTGTTCTGATGAAACAAAAATAGAACTGTTTGGCCATAATGACCATCGTTATGTTTGGGGAAAGAGGGGGAAGCTTGGAAGCCGAAGAACACTATCCCAACCGTGAAGCACGGGGGTGGCAGCATCATGTTGTGGGGGTGCTTGCTGCAGAAGGGACTGGTGCACTTCACAAAATAGATGGCATCATGAGATTGGAAAATTAGGTGGATATATTGAAACATCTCAAAAAAGCTTGGTTGCAAATGAGTCTTCCAAATGGACAATGACCCCAAGCATACTTCCAAAGTTGTGACAAAAATGGATTAAGGACAACAAAGTCAAGATATTGGAGTGGCCATCACAAAGCCCTGACCTCAATCCTATAGAAAATGTGTGGGCAGAACTGAAAAAGCGTGTGAGAGCAAGGAGGCCTACAAACCTGACTCAGTTACACCAGCTCTGTCAGGAGGAATGGGACAAAATTCACCCAACTTATTGTGGGAAGCTTGTGGAAGGCTACCCTAAACGTTTGAACCAAGTTAAAGAATTTAAAGGCAATGCTACCAAATACTAATTGAGTGTATGTAAACTTCTGACCCACTGGGAATGTGATGAAAGAAATAAAAGCTGAAATAAATCATTCTCTCTACTATTATTCTGACATTTCACATTCTTAAAATAAAGTGGTGATCTTAACTGACCTAAAACAGGGAATTTTTACTAGGATTAAATGTCAGGAATTGTGAAAAACTGAGTTTAAATGCATTTGGCTAAGGTGTATGTAAACTTCTGACTTCAACTGTAAAAACAAAATGACAATAAATACAGAGATGCAGGACATGAACAGAGTTAAATGTGATGTTTGGGAAGGGAACACGACAGTTTATTACAGTCAATATAGACTTACAGTCATTGGAAATTGTAAGTAAACAACAATAGGGTTTTGTTAACGAGTTGAGTCAACAACCAAGCATTCCTCCCCACCGTCTTCTAAAACAGGGTTCTCTAGCCGTGGTCAAGGGGGCCTACTATGTGTCAGCTGGAGTCAAATCCAGTGTGCACAGTAGACCTCCAAGACCAGACTGGAAAACGCCTGCAAACAAACATGAAATGAATAACGAACAAACGATTACTGTAGCAGGGCCAATATAAGAGAACCAGAAATGTAAAACAGACAAAATAATAATAAATGAAACGTTCTAACGTGACTGAAGTTATACAATGGGGTCCATGGCTAGATCATTTAAATTGCCAGAGATGAAAGAGCATATCAGTTTGGTATGAAGGTAAAACATTTTTTTTTTAATAAAAGTGACGACTAAATAACTGAAAAACCTAAATCATTACAAAACAAACCTCTGAGGTGAGTAGCTTCCTGCTCCACCGTTTGGTAATTTGGCATTAAATAGAATACTACAAACATAGCAGTGCAGTCCGTCTCCAAGGTCATCGGACTAGAAAGAGAAATAGAAAGTGAAAAGAAATAAGGAAGAACAGTGGTGTTGCTTTCTGGGGTTTAAAAAGAAAATCCTCTCTGAAATCATGAAAGAGCTGATTAACTGTGTGTTTAGTTTTTCTGTGTGTGAGACTGTGTGTGTGTGTGTGTGTGAGAGACTGTGTGTGTGTGTGTGTGAGACTGTGTGTGTGTGAGACTGTAGGTGAGACTGTGTGTGTGTGTGTGAGACACTGTGTGTGTGTGTGTGTGTGAGAGACTGTGTGTGTGTGTGTGTGAGAGACTGTGTGTGAGAGAGACTGTGTGTGAGAGAGACTGTGTGAGAGAGAGACTGTGTGAGAGAGAGACTGTGTGAGAGAGAGACTGTGTGTGAGAGACTGTGTGTGAGAGACTGTGTGTGAGAGACTGTGTGTGAGAGACTGTGTGTGAGAGACTGTGTGTGAGAGACTGTGTGTGTGAGACTGTGTGTGTGAGAGACTGTGTGTGTGAGACTGTGTGTGTGTGTGAAAGACTGTGTGTGTGAGACTGTGTGTGTGTGTGTGTGAGATTGTGTGTGTGTGTGAGAGACTGTGTGTGTGTGTGTGTGAGAGACTGTGTGTGTGTGTGTGTGTGTGTGTGTGAGAGACTGTGTGTGTGTGTGTGTGTGGTGAGAGACTGTGTGTGTGAGAGACTGTGTGTGTGAGAGACTGTGTGTGTGAGAGACTGTGTGTGTGAGAGACTGTGTGTGTGAGAGACTGTGTGTGTGAGAGACTGTGTGTGTGAGAGACTGTGTGTGTGAGAGACTGTGTGTGTGAGAGACTGTGTGTGTGAGAGACTGTGTGTGTGAGATTGTGTGTGTGTGAGATTGTGTGTGTGTGTGTGAGAGACTGTGTGTGTGTGTGTGTGTGAGAGACTGTGTGTGTGAGAGACTGTGTGTGTGAGAGACTGTGTGTGTGAGACTGTGTGTGTGTGTGTGTGAGATTGTGTGTGTGTGTGTGTGTGAGAGACTGTGTGTGTGTGTGTGTGAGAGACTGTGTGTGTGTGTGAGAGACTGTGTGTGTGTGTGAGAGACTGTGTGTGTGAGAGACTGTGTGTGTGAGAGACTGTGTGTGTGAGAGACTGTGTGTGTGAGATTGT